>NW_027069904.1:339370-526870 GCF_002906115.3 Quercus suber | reverse complement strand
GATTTTAGAACCTGTGCTCTGATACCAAATGATGCGAACCTCAATCGGTACGCTTTGAGACCCAACAAAAATATTGGAATACTTGCTCAAGAAAGCTAAAATTTAGATTTTTGATAGAACCTTGACCCAACGTTTATAATCGAAACGCGAACCAAAGGTATAAGTAACAAACCTTGACCTAATGATTATAATTGAATCACGAACCAAAGGTATAGGGGGGGGGGGAGGGGGGACATTAACCGGCACTATTAAGGGTAGGTACCTGTGGGGGAGAGATTAAATTGCGATCCTCACTTATAATAGTTTTAGAAACTTTTTCCTTTAACCTAATAAGTATTGAACAATCACACAATACTCCTGATACGCTTCTCCACTTCAATCACCTTGCTCTTATACTATGATCAACATCATCTTCAAGCTCTCCACCTTTATAAATTGTTTGATCTAAAACACTAATTCTTTGGTATCTCTTGACCCTCAAGTCTTACAACTCCTAACCTTTATTTTTACCAAACTAACATTCTATGTACTTTACTTTAAACTACTTAGCCAAAAGGCTTTATATTCTAAAACATCTCTCTAAATTTCTAGTCTGCTAAAACTATATCATATGCAAAAGCATAAATCAAGGGACTTCATTTTGCTCATCCATAGCCAACATTCCTAACATTCACCACATAACCTGTTTAGGTAACCTATAATGTGATTTCTCTAAGTCAACAAAAACCAAATGAAGATTTTTAGAGACTACTTGATATTTTTCCATTAGACATCTAACTAAGAAAATAGCTTCCATAGTAAACCGACTTGGCATAAAGCCAAATTAATTCTCTGATATTGTTGTTTCATGTCTTAATTAAGACTAGACACATATTTGTTATACCCCAAAAGGGCTAGTCTAGTCACAATTGAAACTCATAATAGTTGCTTATAAAGCCCAAATCAACCTAGTATACACCTATGTGGAACTCAACACACACCTTTGTAATTCATATAAATTTAGGGATCACCTCATCCCCCACTTAAACCTCTAATGCCCTCATCAAGGCCCACTTTGTGGGGGTAAATGTCTCCAAGCTCACACAGAGTTGGCTCTAATACCATTTATAATGGCCAAAAAAAAAAAAAAAGCTCTAGCCACATTAGCGTTATATTTCCAAAGAACTAGTCTAGGCACAATAGAGACTCCTTGTAGTTGTTTATAAAGCCCATATCAAATCTAGTATATGCCCAATGTGGGTTTCAAGCTCTCAGCACACACCTACTCAGCTAATTCAACACACACTTAGTGCAAGCCCACTCTTGCCCATTTCTAGCTACATATGAGTGTAGATGTAGCATGATACTTACATGAAATGCCTAGGTTGTTAGGTATTATCTTTTAAATGAATATTGAAAGACTAAAAGGATTCTTTGACAAAAATTTAAATAAATAAATAAATAAATGGCCCAAAAGGATTCTTCATAAACATACAGCCCAACACCAATATGTTGATGCAAGTTGAAAGAAATTCAAGAAAAAAAAAAAGAATATCTTTACATGAAGTTCAAGAAAAAACATCAACATCAACATCGAAGTGAATCTACCTATATGCTTAGAGGACCGTCATGCCTACCCGTCTACAAACACTTCGATTGTGTTGTCTAGGTTTGGGAAATGGATTCAAGCCTTGGCCACTAGTTATGCATTCTTAGGATACGTTTGGATACAACTTATTTTGCTGAAAACTGAAAACCGAAAAAATTGTAGCAAAATAATTTTTAAATGTATGAATAGTGCCGTGGGATCTATTTTTAATATTTTTAAGTGCGTGAATAGTGCATGAACATTAACTTTGTCTCCCGCATAGTGTAATCACGTTACTGAACAGTGCCATTTACTGTTCATAAGCACTAGGGATGGCAATTGTGGCCCAACCTGCAGGTACCTGGCTCGGTCCGACCCTAATGGGTTGGATTTTACCCGGCCCGATAAATAATACGGTTGGGCTTGGGTTTTGAAAAAAGAAACCCAAAGCGAGTCTGGGTTTTTTGTAAAACTCGGCCCGAACCCGGACCCGACCCAACCCGGTTACAATTTAATAAAATTACAAAAAAAAAAAAACCCTCCTATATATATATATATATACACACACATTTATAAACCCTAAAACTAATCCTCTCATTTCACACAACACACACCAGCCGCCACCTCCTCTCCCACTCTCACTCACTCTCAACTCACCGTCGACACTGTCACCACTTGCCTTAAGCACCTCAAGTGATCAATCATATTGGATTCGGGGGAGTTGTACAATTCGGAGATGAAGTCTTGGGAGACTCTGCCACCGATGAAGAAGCCGAGGAAGATGTGTTCTAGTGTGTTTATGGATGAGAAGTTTTATGTGATTGGGGGAATTGGAGGACCTGATTCAAAGGTTCTTTTCATGCTTTTGTGAGCAAAGCAAAATCTGGGTTTGGATTTTTTTCTTTTCGTGTTTTTGTGAGCAATCTGGGTTTGGATTTTTTTTTTAGCCAAATTTGTTGGGTTTTCTTTGGTGTTTCATTGCTGAGATTTTCAGATTTGCTAAGTTTATTTCTTTTTGGGTTTGCAAAATTTCTGGGATTTGTTGGATTTTTTTTTTTTTTTTTTTGTACAGATTGGTTTATTAGAGGCATCCGTTTGGATGGCAAGAAAATTTCGAAGAAAATGCTGTGATTGCTAAGAAAATTACATGTATTGTTCTGTGATTTGTGATTTTTGGATTGTTCTGATTTTCTGGGGGTATGATTTTTGGCTAGGCCTCGACAAGCCCCGCGGGGCCCAACGGGTCGAGTTTGGGTGCAACAAAAAAAACCCGTTTATTAAACGGGCCGGGTTCAGGTAACAGGTATAGACCCGCGGGTCGGGTTCGAGCATAAAGTAACCTGACCCGAATCCGACCCGTTGCCATTCCTAATAAGTACTGACAAAAAAAAAAAAAAAAAAAAAGATGAGAAAACGCAGTTTCAGCAAACGTTCATAAAGTAACCTGACCCGAATCCGACCCGTTGCCATTCCTAATAAGTACTGACAAAAAAAAAAAAAAAAAAAAAGATGAGAAAACGCAGTTTCAGCAAACGTAGAAACGCAACCTTGAATCCAAACATATACTTAGTGTTCTATATTGATTTAATGTTTTTTTTTTTAAAATTCTGGGAAATATAATTTAATAATTAATAGAATTTTTTAATTTAAAAAATTTGAAGAAAGAGAGAAAAATTTTGCCACTTAACGGCAACATTTAATAAAAGTTTTTATTTATTTATTTATTTATTTTGAGAATCTACATTTAATAAAAGTTGATAGAGAGGGATTCATTGAATAAAAAACTTATAGAAATCGATTAAACAAAAATGAAATTAATTGCTTAAAATGAATTTTGGTCAAATTTAATGGATGTTAATTATAACCCAAAAAAATAATAAAGAATAAAGAATTCTCTTGTACAGGACATAAGAAATGATTCGTGCTAAATTGAACAAACAAGATTAAGTTCCATATGTATATAATAAAGGCGTGAAATGGTAAGTTTTTAACATGCTAAAAGAGCTTTGGTCATCAGCATAGTTGTCAGTATCGTACGATACGCGATACGTATAGTACGATATGTATCGTATCGTGTATAAAAAGTTTCGTATCATAAGGGCGTATCGTAAGTGCTCATGAATCATCCAATACATAGATGCGTATCGTATGAATCATATCGTATCGGTGAATCGTACGTATCGTATGATACATAGACATGTGGGTTTAATATGGGTTTTTTTGTTAAAATTTGTGGTTTTATTTGATTTAAACAAGTTGTTAGACTTTGTTAATACAAAATTATTGGGAAACTTAATTGAGTCTAATTAAATAGCAAGTCCATGAGTTTTTTTTCCTCCCTTCTCTTTCTCCTACAAAATTTCATAAAACTCACTTTCATATGTGCAAATTTATTTTCTATGCTATTAATAATGTATTAAATGAAAATATAATTATTTTTTATTTTGTTATTATTATTTTGAGTTTGAAAAGCTAGAATGCCAAGAAAAAAATATAAAGAAAAAATTATTAGAATAAAAAAACCAAAAAAAAAGTAAATGTTGATAATAATAAAGAAAATGTCTATGAAAAAATAATTTTGCAAAATGTTGAACATGATGATAACATTGACTTAGATGGAGTTGATTAGCCAAGATAATGAAAGATATTATTGTAGGGTTTGGATTTGTGGCCCAAGTCCAAGAGCAATGAATTTGTAGAGCGTGGGTGATAGAGCTAGATTAACTATGGAGCTAACAGCGATTGATTATGGCATGCAAGTATAAACCAACATAAAAGTATACCTAAAGACTAATTGAGTTCAAGTCCGAAGAGACTTTTGATAAATTGAATATAGGTTACAGTTCTTAAGATTCCAAAATCCCCCCTTCTTCTAGGAATCCTTCTTCTTTATATAACATCCTCCCATCTCATCTCCATTGTCCACTTGTTCTTCATGTCATGTATCTTCTCCAGCTTTTTGTGAGTGGTGGTAGACGAGGTTACCATGTTTAGGGGTCTTCTCCACATAAATGCGGCCAGAAAAGTTGTTGCAGTGCATTTAATACGGTGGTAGCAGCTTTCCCTTTAGATATTTCCTCATTCTTATCGTCTCCAGATATACTCAGAGCTTATCTTGATTAGTAGGAGTGCTCGGATGATCATTCGGACCTTTTACACGTTCGATTGGTCAATACTATTCGCGTCTGAGGAATAGAATCTCTTCGAACGGATGACGACCTCTTCAGATTGTACCCATCTTTCTTTTCCAGGTATCGTTCTTCCAGATGGGTCTTGCCCTTACCATCTCCTTCTCTTCGGACACACAGTAATCCTCAAATGGGGCTTTAGGCCCACTACGTTAGATTGGGCCTTTCCCCCTACAATTATTATTTTGGATCATATATCATGTATTACTTATGAGTTTAATCAATTTAAATGCGCATGTTATAAACATAAGTTAATTTGATTTATTTAGTTAGCTTTGTTAAATTTTATTACAGAAGTAATAATTAAATTGGTCATTAGTTGAATATATTTTGAATTTATAATGAATATACCTTTTATATATGTATATTTATAATTATTTTATAATTTTATTAGGTGTTTGTGTATCTTACGATACATGATTCAATACGATACACGATACAGAAAAATCAAAAATCGATTCATGATACGATTCATGATTTGACAACTATGGTCATCAGTTCTTTTTTTTTTTTCGGCAACGTAACAAAGGAAGAGAGTTATTATATGGTTCTCTTTTAAAGTTCAAATAAATTAAAACTTTAAAAATTTGACATGTCAATTTTTTTTTTCTTTAAGATGTGACATCATTAATTTTGTGTTTTTGTTAGTGGAATATGACATGGTATAATATCAATAATTTATTTTAAAATAAAATGTTAAGATTAAAAGAAATCTATACGATAAAGTACTCTAGGAATTCTAAAGAATTTTGACTTGAAATACAAGGGATTCTGTTATGAAAAGCTTAACAATTTTGTTCTAAATTAAAATTTGTAATTAATTTAAGAAAATAATTGTTTTGTCATGGAAGGGGAAAAATTAAAATCAGACTCCTTGGCTTTCGAAAAATTATCTTTGAAATTTATATACAAACCTACACAATCTAATCTCAAGTCTATAAATGTATACAATTTGCCTTTCTTTAATATAGCTAATGTGACATAATTAATAATTATATTGGTATTTAGTTTTGTTTTTGGACAAATGTGGGGTTTTTTTTTTTTAAATAATAATAAAGTATTAGAAATGTAGGTTTTTTATAGGAAAAAAAAAAAATCAGAAACATGGGTTGTTTTTAACTTATTTTTCTATTAAAAAAATAAATAAATGTATAGTTGCTTTGAAGAAGTGGATTAGTGGGAAAATGTATCTATTTTTGTAGGCGTTTTAGTATAAGTTAGACATGTATTTTTACGCGCTTGCTCAGAGACTCTTCTATTTTATGGACAAATTTTAATAATTTGCATCCATTATAATTAAGGGTGTGATGAGTATTATGCATTTATAGGTGAAATAATTTTTTCATCACACTCCTAGGTTTTTTTGTTATTGAAAAATGTAGCAATCCCAAATTATAATGGATGCAAATTATTAAAATTTATCCAAAAAATAAAAGGGCCCTGAGCACGCAGGCCAGTAACTTGATAATGGGGAGATTTAAATTTGTTGGGTAGAAGTTTGGAGTTGTGTGTATGACTAAATCGTGGGTGTACGTCTGTGTTCCCCCCCCCCCTATCTAAACAAAAAAAAAAAAAAAATTGTGTATATATCTATTTAGTTTAGTTTTTTTTTTAATAACTATTTAGTTTTTTTTTTATATATATTTTTTTATTTTTTATATTGATACTTATTTTTGTTTTTGGCTAAATGTGGGGTGTTTTAAAAAAATAATAATAATAAAGTATTAGAAATGTAGGTATTTTATAGGAAAAAAAAGAAAAGAAAAGAAATGTGGGTTGTTTTAACTTATTTTTCTATTTTTAAAAAAAATAAATTTATAGTTGTTTTGAACAAGTGGATTAGTGGAAGAATGTTCCTATTTTGTAGGCAATATTTTAGTGCAAGTTAAACATATATTTTTACTAAACTATTTTTTAGTTTTGTCTCTAATTAAACTTAGGGGTGTAAGGATATTTTGAAAAAAAAAAAAAATCAGGTCTAAATAGGAGAAACCCCTTAAATAGTAGTATTGATAATAATACTGTGTTCTCAAAAATCAAAAGAAAATAAAAAGAAAAAAATCAAACTGCATGTAGTAATATTGTTCTAATAAAGTTGTTTGTATTTTTAAAAAATACATTTGAGTAAAAAAATATATAATATTATTTAAAAGCTAAAAATATATATTTAAACAAGTACCAAACGAACTTAAGTTTTAGATCCAGGACATGTCTTAGTTTCAATATTAAACGGCGACGTTCCTCTCTCTCCTTGAATACAAAAACTTTATGCATGAAGTCTTGAACGGCACCGTATTTGTTCTCATCTCAGATTCTCAGTCTCACTGGGAAAAATTTTCCTCTCATAGACTCTCACGGAATCCTTAAAAAGTCACTCTCTCTCTCTCTCTCTCTCTCTCATCTCTATTGTCCACCGTCGGCTCTGCCACTATGTACTTCTCCGTCATTGCACGTTTCTTACTGATTCTTATTTTCTTGTAATTTTCAGTGGTAATTTAAGAGTTTCAGCAAATCCCAAAGGCTCAAATATTTCATAGGAATTTTCTCATCATATCTTTCTTTATTTGATTTGATTATATTTTTAGGGATTTTTTTTTTTTTTTTTTATAATTTTCTTTTCAGTTCACCCTATTGTGTCTACCTCTCATGCCTCGCCGATACTGAGACGAATTACTTTACTTTTGTCTTGAAAGGCATGGCTGTGTAAAAGCCAGGAATCAAATATAGTTGATTTCTCTGTTGTTACACTCTTTAGTGTCGCTGAAGCATCTCTCTCTGTGTGTGTATATATCATTGCAGTATCTATATGTATCAATATGTATATTTTTGATAATTCTGGACCTGCATTCTTTGGTTGATTATGGTCTATTGTGTAGATTCCAAATTTGCAGTAGTTCCTATTAATTTGGCTAAATATTCTGTTATATTTTCTGAAGCATTAGTATGGGACTGAATGTCAATGATTTTCAGGAGTCCTTAATGGCAGATTCGGCTAAAAACCAACATTCTTACACAGTCAAAAGAAAACCATAAAGCCTGACAATAACCTATATTTTTCGACTGGATCCTCTAAGAACACGTCATCTACTGCAGCAAAGGAAGAATCTAAGAAGAAGCCAATTTTTCAGTTTGAGTCTTCAAAGGAAATTCAAGTTGAACATGATAGCAGAGCGACAGTAACTCTAGAAACTGAGACCGATTTCTCAAGAGATGCTCGTGCATTGGGTGAGAGATCTCTTAAGCAAGCAGAGGAGGCTTTGAAGGGGAAAGGAAAAAGCTCTGGGGATGAAAAGTTGTATAGAGGCATTAATGGATATACCGATTACAAGGCTGGTTTCCGAAGAGAGCAAAGGGTTGCCAGTGAGAAAGCTGGCGGGGCACATGGGCCTCTGAGGGCTTCTGCTCACATAAGAGTTTCGGCGAGATTTGATTATCAACCGGACATATGTAAGGATTCCAAAGAGACTGGTTACTGTGGGTATGGAGATTCTTGTAAGTTTATGCATGATCGAGGGGATTACAAGTCTGGATGGCAAATGGAGAAAGAGTGGGATGAAGCAGAGAAAGTAAGGAAGAGAAATCTAGCTTTGGGATTAGATGATGAGGATGATGGCGGTGTAGACCCTGGTGAGGAAGATGATGATGATGATTCATTGCCCTTTGCATGTTTCATTTGCAGGCAGCCATTTGTTGATGCTGTTGTAACCAAGTGCAAGCACTATTTCTGTGAGCATTGCGCATTAAAGGTATCCCTTCTGTACCAACTTAAATTATGGAACATAATCAGTCTACTGTTTGTGGATTTATGATGGATTTTTTTACATTTGTTTGATGAGGAAAATCAGAGCAGACATTTAAAAAAAATTAACCTGTTTAAATTTTGAGAGTGAAGCTGGCAATGGATTAAATTTCAGGCTTGTAGTGTATGAAACATGACAAAGTGTAGGCTTGTTATAAAGGTTTATTACCAGTGCTGTCCCCTCCCCAATACTAGTAGCACATACTTACACACTTATGTACATATGTAAACTAGTTCAATTTTTAGATGAGGAGCTCTGCATGCAAATTAATGATACAATCAAATGCTATGAGTGAATTTTTCAGCAAGATGCTGACAGATGGGTTTCTAATACACTAACATAGAAAACTTAGAGCTGGTTTAAGTTTGAGATAAAATTCAGGTGTCATAATTATTCTCAGAGTTTTGATGGTTGGATTTCTGTCGAGACATATTTTGCCTACGTCTAGAAGTGGGTTCTTATAATGGGCTTAGGGTTTGTGCATGGATCAAACACATAAGGTTGTTATATGGGTGTAAATAACTTGATGATTAGGGTTTATAAACTTATTTCTCAGTGAAGTCTTTCAAAACGTGTTTTCTATATAAGTAGTTTGAAGTCCTATTTATTAGAGAACTGAGTTGTGTAGGAATTATACTTAAAAAGTAATAATTCAAGAGAAACAAATGTAATACATCTATCAATTATCAATTATATCACGTGCATATGTAATAAAAATCAATAATAAAATGTGAGAAATTTACATACTAAGTTATATTATTCAAGGACCTCACAAGCAATTAGAATGCTCTTCCCAGCTAGTCAGGATTAATAAGAGCTTTCTTTCCTCTTCTCACACCCCTTGCAAATGTGGCCTTGACAATATTTATAATATTCAAAAAGGACACGACCAGCCATAAAATCCTTTCTATTGTAATAACAATTCATGTAACAGATATGTTACATTCATTAATAAACAACTTCATTAATTAGATTTATTAAATTTTTTTTGTGATTTATTTGATTTCTATACTATCTTCTGAGTTTCATATGTCCCCTGTAAAGTCTAGAACTGAGCAACCAACATCCTAACATCACTCAAAATTCCAAATAGCCAGTTTTTGTTCTAATTTCCATCAAAGTAAGGCGGCGGCCGATGGAGAAAAGTGTAGTCGATCCATGGAACCACAAACTAGTCAGAAAAAGCCTCAAACTAGTCGATCCATGAAATAAGAAAAAGCTAAAATGTGAGAGGGAGGCCCGGCTACCTCAAACTAGTCAGAAAATTTGTCTTTTTCCTTGCTTTTTTGTATCTTCAGATCGACATGGGTGGATTTCGCAGTTTTTTTATTGAATCTAAATTCTTTCAGTTGGTGGTTGAGGAAGGGGGAAACTTTTTCTCTCTTAAGATTTTTGAGTGGGGAAAATACTTTATGAAATCTGTTTTTATGGGCAAACACGCTGCACAATGGCTCATGCACACTGTAGAACACTCTGTGATTGGGGTTAAACCTAAGCTCTTCTTCACGTTTAGAGAAGGAGACACTGCATACACAGTGCAACGGGGTTCCAATCAGTTTGGTCAGTACTTATCAGTGACAGAAATCAAAGTCGGTGGGCTTAGGAGAACTATTATTATCCCGGCAGGACGGGCGCAACAAGGGTGGAGGGTGTTTGGGATTGAATTACGTAGATTATTAAATCCTTCTCAATATGCGATGGGTGATCCGAAGTTCATTCCTCATAGGCTTAAGCTTTCCTCTGAGGTTCACTCTTCTCGGACCTTTGCAGAAACGCTAAAAGGACCTGTGCAGAGAAGGGATATGAAGCAAGCACAGTAGCCTATTCTCAGAGATAAGGCTACAACTCGAATAGCGGAGAGTTTGACTAAATCCCCGAGAGAAAATCCTCACATGCAGGTGGTGGTTTCTGATTCTCAAACTGGAAATTTTGCTCCGACGGCCGTGGGTGGTATGGAGGGGAGGGATCGGCGTATTAATGGGGAGAAGCAACTTGAGGCGAAAATCCCGCAAGGAAATAAACTCAGATTTCCTTTGTGGTTTAATACGATATTAAACTCAAAACAAATTGCGTCTGGTACGGAGCGTGATCGTAGGAATTATAGTTGGTTAAGGAAAGGTTTGATTGTAGAAGTGAAAGAGAATTGTAGGAGGCGGGTTTTTTGGGAGCACGTTAAAAAGGGTGAACAAAAGTCTATGTGGGTCTCCAGGGGGATTACGGCACCCATCTCAAACAGTATGGGGTTGGGCCCATCCTCGTTAAAAGCCCATAAGCCTTTAATAGGTAATAATTCGTATGTTGGCCCAAAAATATCAAGCCCAAGTGTCTTTGAGGCTGGTGATTGCTCTAAGAAAAGTCACCCTGGACTCGGCCCAAGCCAATGTGATCTGGCTGTGTGCCCCTTAAGCCCAGGCAAAGAAAAGGTTGTAGTGCCTTCTGCGATGCTTCTAACGTGTTCTGAAGATTCCTCTCTGCCACCCGAGGTGCATGTGAAGCCTACGATGGACACAGAGTCAATCATCTCGGAATTGTCTCTTCTTCCCGAGGAGCAGATGAGTGTGAAGAATACCCACACTTTTCCCGAGCCGATGCATGTAGCGGATGTGTCCCAATCACCCACCGTGCTAGTTCCGTCAGCAGTGGCTTCTATAGCATCTCCGGTTGCGAAGGATGATGGGGGTGAGAAAAAGGTAGGCATGGATATGTCCCTTGTTGAGTGTCCAGAGAGCTCAAACTTTGAGGGGTTCCAGAATTGCTGCCCCACTATTCGAGAACTGGTTGGAGATTTGGATAAATCATGGGATAATTCTAAAGATTGGATGTTACAACTGAGGGATGGTAGGCAGATTGTGATTCCACTTTCGCTCTATCGGCCTCCAGGGAGTGAGTCGGATTGCTCAGTCATGGAGGGTGAAGCTACTACAGGTAATTTTTCTTGTGTCACCAATGAGCAAATTGTTAACTGGGTAGATGAGTGCGATGGGGTGGTTGATTCCTTGTCTGTTGCTACTGGGTCCGAGGATGAGAGATCGATGACTTGGGATAAAGGGGGTAAGCCTTTAGTTGTAGAACCATTGGCCACAGAAGCTCCTTTGGATATTGAGGGTGATTCCGGGGAAGAGTTTGGGTGTAAGGAAAATAGTGACAGCAAACTATTATCACGATGGGTAACCAAACGGATTAAGGCTTTCCAAAAATCTGTGGGGACTTCATTAGAAGGTTTTGAGGAACAAATAACGGGACTGTTCTTAGCTTTAGAGGCAAGAAAAAGAAATAATAAAAAGCAACAGATTATGGTAGGTAGTCCAAAGAAATTAATTAAATCGGGGCAGAAGGGCCAACGGGAATTGAAGAATTTGATGAGCTCTTTCAATGTGGAGTATGGGTCAGCTAAGTTAAGGAGCGCCAGTAGTGAGAGGGCTATTGTGGTGCGTCAATGAATCTGAAAATTATTTCTTGGAATGTTAAAGGTCTGAATGAACGGGATAAAAGGCTTCGGGTTAGAAATCTGATTAGAAATTGGAGGCCAGATATAGTTTGTCTCCAAGAAACTAAAATGGAGTTAATAACTAGAGCAGTGATTGGCAGCTTGTGGGGTGGACCACATGTTGATTGGTCATATTTAGGCTCTTGTGGAGCTTCTGGAGGTGTGTTGCTAATATGGGATACTCGGGTGGTGGACAAAGTGGAGGAGGTAGTGGGTCGATTTACAATGTCGTGTAAATTTAAAAGTGTAGTCGATCATTTCGAATGGGCATTTACCGGAGTTTATGGTCCTAATTTAGTGAGGGAGAGGAGGCTTTTATGGGAGGAATTATTTGGTCTGAGCAGCTGGTGGAATGTTCCATGGTGTGTGGGCGGTGACTTTAATGTGGTAAGATTTCCTTTTGAACGTGCTGGTTCTACTGTTTATACTGCTGCTATGCGGGAGTTTTCTGATTTTATTTTAGAAAAAGGTCTGATTGATCTCCCTTTGGAAGGTGGAACTTTTACTTGGTCTAATTCTCGAGAAGTTGAGTCGAAGGCAAGGCTGGACAGATTTTTGTTTTCTGCAGATTGGGAGGATAAGTTTCCTACTGTTTGCCAACGTAGACTGTCTAGGCTTCTATCAGATCACTTTTCGATTGTCCTAAAGGGTGGTTCCTTTCATCAAAGGGGCAGGAGGCCTTTTAGATTTGAAAACATGTGGCTTAAGGATGAGGGTTTTGTGGATAGGGTGCGATGTTGGTGGGATTCTTATCATTTTCAAGGCGCTCCGAGTTTTGTTTTGGCAAACAAATTAAAGCTATTGAAAAATGATTTGAAAAAATGGAATGTGGAGGTTTTTGGACATGTTGAAGAATGGGGAAAACAATTGTGGAAGGAACTTGGTGATTTAGAGAATATTGAAGAAAGTCGTGGTCTAACGGTGGAGGAAAGGTTGGAGTTGGATAGAATCCGAGGGGAGTTGGAAAAAGCATCTCTATTGGAAGAAATTTGTTGGAGGCAGAAATCTAGAATCCTTTGTATTAGAGAAGGAGATAGGAATACTAAATTCTTCCATCGTGTAGCCAATTCTCACAGAAGAGTTAACTCCATTGATAGTCTTATGGTGGACGGAGTTTTGTCTTCGGATCCGGAGGATATAGCTCAGTGTATTTCTCGGTTCTATAGGCAGCTCTATTCAGAAAATGTGGCTCATAGACCTGTCCTAGATGATGTGGAATTCTCTAGAATTTCGGAGGAAGATGCTATTTGGCTAGAGAGGCCTTTTGATGAGGAAGAGGTGTTTGGGGTGATTAATAGTTTTAATGGCGATAAGGCTCCTGGCCCGGATTCCTTTGTATTAGAGAAGGAGATAGGAATACTAAATTCTTCCATCGTGTAGCCAATTCTCACAGAAGAGTTAACTCCATTGATAGTCTTATGGTGGACGGAGTTTTGTCTTCGGATCCGGAGGATATAGCTCAGTGTATTTCTCGGTTCTATAGGCAGCTCTATTCAGAAAATGTGGCTCATAGACCTGTCCTAGATGATGTGGAATTCTCTAGAATTTCGGAGGAAGATGCTATTTGGCTAGAGAGGCCTTTTGATGAGGAAGAGGTGTTTGGGGTGATTAATAGTTTTAATGGCGATAAGGCTCCTGGCCCGGATGGTTATTCCATGGCTTTCTTCCAATCTTGTTGGAGTATTTTGAAGAAAGAAGTTATGGAAGTGTTTCAAAACTTTCATACTCAAGTTGTGTTTGAGAAGAGCCTTAATGCTTCTTTTCTTGCCCTGATTCCTAAAAAGGTAGATGCTGTGGAGATTAAGGATTTCCGTCCAATTAGCTTAGTTGGTGGGATGTACAAGATTATTTCAAAGGTGTTGGCTAATCGGTTTCGAAGGGTAGCACATGGGCTTATTTCAGATTCACAGAATGCTTTTGTGAAAGGTAGACAAATCTTGGATTCAGTGTTAATTGCTTCTGAATGTATTGATAGTAGATTAAAGACTGGGATTCCAGGAGTGTTGTGTAAGTTGGATTTAGAGAAGGTGTATGATCATGTGAATTGGGGTTTTCTTATGTATATGCTGCAGCGCTGTGGGTTTTCTGATAAGTAGAGGAAATGGATTTTGTGCTGCATTTCTACTGTTAAATTTTTCATACTAATTAATGGGAGTCCTTCGGATTTTTTTGGAAGCTCTAGGGGGCTTAGGCAAGGGGATCCCCTATCTCCATTGCTTTTTGATGTTGTTATGGAAGCTTTGAGTCGTATGTTGGATGTGGCTGCAGCTGTTGGGCAGTTTTTGGGCTTCTCTGTAGGTTCGACAACTAGTACATCAATGATGGTGTCTCATCTCCTATTTGCGGATGACACTCTTATTTTTTGTGATGCTGATCCTAATCAATTAGTTACTTTGAGGGAGATTTTGAATAGATTTGAGGAGGTTTCTGGGTTAAAAATTAATTTGGGGAAATCAGAGTTGGTTCCAGTTGGAGAGGTGCATAATCTGGATATGCTGGTGGGGTTGTTGGGTTGTAGGCATTCTTCCCTTCTTTTGAAATATTTGGGACTTCCTTTGGGCGCCAAATTCAAGGAGGTATCAATATGGAATCCTATTCTAGAGAAGATGGAACGAAGACTAGCAGGTTGGAAAAGGCTTTATTTATCTAAGGGAGGTAGGGTCACTCTTATTAAAAGTGCCTTATCCTCCTTACCTACTTATTTCCTTTCCATTCTTCCTATTCCTGGGAAGGTTGCTACTCGTATGGAGAAATTACAAAGAGATTTTCTTTGGAGTGGTAGTAATGGTGATTCTAAATTTCACTTGGTGAAATGGGCTAAGGTTTGCAAGCCAATGCAGGGTGGGGGGCTTGGTATCAGACAATTGAGAAGCTTTAACACTGTTTTGTTGGGCAAGTGGTTGTGGAGGTATGGTTTAGAGACAGATGCGCTGTGGAGGAGGGTCATAAAGGCGAAATATGGGAATGTTTGGGGTGGTTGGTGCACGAAAAAGGTGACTAGTCCGTATGGTGTTAGCCTTTGGAGGTTTATTCGAAGTGGCTGGCTGAACTTCTCTAAACTATTACGGTATGATGTGGGTGATGGTACTAGAGTGAAGTTTTGGAAGCACGTGTGGTGTGGGGATTGTTCCCTCAAAGAGGCTTTTCCAGAACTTTACAGCCTTAGCATAGCAAGGGATTCTTCAGTGGCGGAGGTTATGGGCTGGTCTGGTGGGCAGCTGCATTGGAATTTTCTTTTTCGTCGTTCACCACAAGATTGGGAGGAAGAATCTTTTGATCGGTTCATGGACATTGTTTACTCTTCGAAAGTGCGGGGGGTTGGCCCTGATAAGATTTGTTGGAAGCTAGCCAGGAGTAGAGGGTTTGAGGTTAGTAGTTTTTATCTCTCCTTTTACCCTCCTTCCCTTTCGTTCCCTTGGAGGATGGTGTGGCACTCAAAGGTTCCCCCAAGGGTGGCTTTCTTCTCATGGTCAGCTTCTTTAGGTAAGATTCTTACAACTGATAACCTTCGCAAAAGGCGTATTGTTGTTCTTGATTGGTGTTACATGTGTAAGAGGAGTGGAGAGTCGGTGGATCATCTTTTGCTTCACTGTCCCTTAGCCTGGGAGTTGTGGTCATTGGTGTTTTGTTTGTTTGGGCTGCATTGGGTTATGCCACTTAAGGTTATTGAGTTGTTTGAATCTTGGCAAGGTAAATTTGGGCGGCATCGCAATATAGATTTTTGGAGACTTGTGCCACACTACTTGATCTGGTGTATTTGGAAGGAAAGAAATGCTCGCTGTTTTGAGGGATGTGAACGGTCCTTGCTAGAGATTAAGTCTTTCTTCTTACACACTCTCCTTGGTTGGAGTGTGGCTCTGTCGCATTTTTCTTATATTTCTCTTCCTCTTTTAATTGATCATTGTAACTTGGGTTCTTGATTTTTGCCCCCAAAGTACATCCCCAATGTACTTGGGTTGGCTTTTTTTGTTTCTTATTAAAAAATTTTTAGTTATCTATCAAAAAAGAAAAAATTAGATTTATTAATGAATAAGTTCATTAACATGTCATTATTTTTGTAACTCCATACTTCATGGATTCATCTATCGATCATATCCAGAATCACTATAATGACAACACCTCTTATAGGGGGCCAAGTTACTGGTAATGACACAAAAGATTTATTAAGGCCAACACTTAACGTGCATGAATCTCATTATGAAAGGACTTCCGAGATTATTATGCACTAACCATCGAAAGACTAACCCTTATTGTCTTCCATAGTCTGAGCAATTTTAACTTGCACCTTCTTTCCATCATGGTCCAACAATGTACCTATTAGAATAGGCTACATCATGATGGATATGGTCAAGTCAAGGACTATAATGAAATGATTCATAATCTTAGTCTACAATATCAAGTAGACAAATTCCAATATTTTACATCATAAAAATATTGTAAAATTTCACAAGAAATTTTGAAAAATTAATTATTGATAATAGAGATATCATAAAATATCATGTTTGGCCACATTATTCTAACAAGTTGCACTTTTTTTTTCTTTGTGGTTTCAATTTTGAGCCAATTACTTGTTAAATTTAAGCCAACTGTTGAGTCTGCAATTTTAGGCATTCAATCCAGGTGTATGTTGGGTCCAACAAATCAATGTAGTCATCAGATCCAGGATTTCCTTTTGATTGATGCCATAAAATCTTCCATTATGAAGTTTCTAGCAAGATTGATTATGCAGCTGATGACACTAATTTTTAGATGAGGAGCTCTGCCATGCAAATTAATGATACAATCAAATGCTATGAGTGAATTTTTCAGCAAGATGCTGACAGATGGGTTTCTAATACACTAACATAGAAAACTTAGAGCTGGTTTAAGTTTGAGATAAAATTCAGGTGTCATAATTATTCTCAGAGTTTTGATGGTTGGATTTCTGTCGAGACATATTTTGCCTACGTCTAGAAGTGGGTTCTTATAATGGGCTTAGGGTTTGTGCATGGATCAAACACATAAGGTTGTTATATGGGTGTAAATAACTTGATGATTAGGGTTTATAAACTTATTTCTCAGTGAAGTCTTTCAAAACGTGTTTTCTATATAAGTAGTTTGAAGTCCTATTTATTAGAGAACTGAGTTGTGTAGGAATTATAATTAAAAAGTAATAATTCAAGAGAAACAAATGTAATGCATCTATCAATTATCAATTATATCATGTGCATATGTAATAAAAATCAACAATAAAATGTGAGAAATTTACATACTAAGTTATATTATTCAAGGACCTCACAAGCAATTAGAATGCTCTTCCCAGCTGGTCAGGATTAATAAGAGCTTCCTTTCCTCTTCTCACACCCCTTGCAAATGTGGCCTTGACAATATTTATAATATTCAGAAAGGACATGACCAGCCATAAAATCCTTTCTATTGTAATAACAATTCATGTAGCAGATATGTTACATTCATTAATAAACAACTTCATTAATTAGATTTATTAATGAATAAGTTCATTAACATGTCATTATTTTTGTAACTCCATACTTCATGGATTCATCTATCGATCATATCCAGAATCACTATAATGACAACACCTCTTATAGGGGGCCAAGTTACTGGTAATGACACAAAAGATTTATTAAGGCCAACACTTAACGTGCATGAATCTCATTATAGAAGGACTTCCGAGATTATTATGCACTAACCATCGAAAGACTAACCCTTATTGTCTTCCATAGTCTGAGCAATTTTAACTTGTACCTTCTTTCCATCATGGTCCAACAATGTACCTATTAGAATAGGCTACATCATGATGAATATGGTCAAGTCAAGGACTATAATGAAATGATTCATAATCTTAGTCTACAATATCAAGTAGACAAATTCCAATATTTTACATCATAAAAATATTGCAAAATTTCACAAGAAATTTTGAAAAATTAATTATTGATAATAGAGATATCATAAAATATCATGTTTGGCCACATTATTCTAACAAGTTGCACTTTTTTTTTCTTTGTGGTTTCAATTTTGAGCCAATTACTTGTTAAATTTAAGCCAACTGTTGAGTCTGCAATTTTAGGCATTCAATCCAGGTGTATGTTGGGTCCAACAAATCAATGTAGTCATCAGATCCAGGATTTCCTTTTGATTGATGCCATAAAATCTTCCATTATGAAGTTTCTAGCAAGATTGATTATGCAGCTGATGACACGAGCTTTCAGCAAATTATTGTCAAACTCAAAACAACTCTGTTAAGAATATATATCATGTTTTTTTTATTTGCTTTTGTTCTGTGCTTAAGCATTGCCAAAGGTTTACTACAAAATATGTTAGTCTGATTTCATTGTTCCCCATCTCTCCTTTATTTGTAAGTGTATTCTAGCTAGAGGTTCTTCTCTTTTTCAGCATCATGCCAAGAATAAGAAATGCTTTGTTTGCAACAAACCTACTCTTGGCATTTTCAATACAGCTCATGGGATACGCAAAAGGATTGATGCGGAGGGTAAATAATAGTCGCTTGGTTTTTCATCGTGCTCTTTGGTTTGTAACTTGTTGGAACAAATTTTTTTGTTTTGTTTTGTTTTTGTTAGCATTGAAAGAGGAAATTTCCTTATCAGCCTCTCTTTTTCCTAGAATGTCTGGTAAAATTCTCTTTAACTAGATATCTTACTGAAGGAAAGCAATTTAAGTCTGGAGTACTATTGTAGGTTTTTGCAGAATTTAATTTGTATTGGGTATCTGAGAAAGCAAACAGATTTACTCAGTTTAAGCCTATTTGGAACAATTTGTTTAATTAGGTGGAGACTGTTTCATACATTGGCCAAAGGACACAGGTCATGACTTTGAAGTTTCTTTTTGTTTTTGTTTTCTATGATCCTGATTTATACGTCTTAACCTGATATGTAAGAAATTTTTATGATATTTCATATTATTAGCTTTAATAAGTAAATAGACTTCACATATTATTCATTCTCTTTTATTGGGGGATTATCGGAAAATTACCTTTTAAATATTTTTTGGTGAGACAAATAAAGTTTCAGTTTTCTGCTTTTGCTAATTGGGTGTTCAAATGATCACAGAGGAGGAAGGCTTGGAGCTCTATGTAGACATGGTACTTGGCAGGGCTGTTTATGATGTGTGCACCCAGATGTGTCACAGGGGAAATATGTTTGGTTTCCTTCTCCTCTACAATGATGAAGAGGCAAAGAGGCTGTCTTAACCTGTTATATCTAGTTTTTTGGAGATGGAAGATTGTGTGATCAGCACATAACATGACATACATGAGCAATGGGTTCCTGCCTCTGCTGTGATATGTGAGCTCGCACTTTGGGCACTGGGTGTTGCTGAGACCATGGTTGTTTGATGTCAGAAGAGCACATTTTGCTTGGTGGGTTAGAGTTCATTGGTGAAAGGTTCCGGTGGCAACAGGCCTGCATTTAGGATGTCAAGTGCTCCTGTTGAAGATATGAAATATTTTGAAAGGTAGGGAGGTGGCAGATGCAATTGGACGGGATAGGAGAGAACAGCAGACATTGGCAGAATTTGAGACATAGGTTTAGAGAACACTCATTGGCTGATCCTGATGAGCTTTGTGACCTTGGTGAGCATTTGACTTTTCTTTTTTGGGTGAGTGCCATATTTACTATCATTTATATTACTGTCGAAAGGAGTTCTCTCTATGAATTGTACAATTAAATAGCTGGTTCCAGTTTTGGCCTCTTTTCACATTGGTTGACTTCTGTTTTTTTAAGTGTTTCATGTAGTTGAACCAAATTCAAATGGTGCTGCCCCATCCTCAGTTGTATATGCCATTTGTATTGAAATGCTTCTATATTCTAATGTTGAATTAATTGAGTTAAGTAAAGGTGGAGGGTGAGGTCAACCAATGGGATGCTGTGTAATTGGCAATAAAAAAAATCACTTTTGTTGGATTGTGGCTTAAGGATTATATTGAATAGCGTCTTAAATGCTTGATAAGCAAATAGTTCTTTATCTGGATTAGCTAGGCAACCGTTTACTTTGATTTGAAGAAGCATGTCAACTGGAAAGGTAGCTTAGCTTTGTCAAGTGCAAAATTTTTCTGGTTGAAACTCGGAGGATCGAGTAGTTGAATTGTTGGGACATGAGCTGATTGTATTGGGCCTATGTTTTAGAAAACATTTTTTATGAGATGATGGGAATGCCTTTGGCTTTTGCCTTCTGTTCTTTATTTGAGTATCTACCACTGTAGACATTTGTTGTTTCATTTTTCATTTACCAGAGATAAATTTATAGAATATACATCCCTGGATTAAGTATAAACATAGAATTCAATGAGGCTGTGCCCAAGAATGGTCTTTTACTCATAATATGCTTCACTATACATGCTTATAATCTTGTCATCATGATTTGCAGATTCTTACCGATATTTTGAATTAATCTTGCATTGGAAACGTTTTCAAGTTCGAGTATCTGTTATAGATCAATATGAATTGGATGTGTACCTAAGGATGACTTTTAATTTCTTCTCTTGTATGATGTTTTATATATCTATTTTGTAATTGGACCTGATTGGCGATCTAGATCTGAGGATCCCAAATTCTCTAAAGGCACTGCTCATGCGCAATCTTTCAAGCTTTGGACATCATGCAATCCACTTGCATTGGCATTCAGTTTATGGATGCATGGTTATAATTTAGGCAGGATTTGTTCTTTAGGTTACATACTATATTTCAAAATTTGAGATTTGCCCATTTATATTCTAAGACTGATTTTTGTTGGACTATGGTTTGGTATGGCAAAGCCTAAGCGCAACTTTCTTATTTTCCATTGATGTTGCCGCAGTTAGTGGGTTTTATGTTGATTGGGAACATAGCAGTACTCCTAAATGAATTTTTAAGGTGATCAACACATGTTCAAGGGGATGTGGTTTTTCACAACCTAAATTAAATTTAACATGATTAATATTCCACATGATCAAGATTCGTGTGGCAAAACCATGTAAACTGCTAAATTCTTAAAAATTCTGAATTTTTTTAATTAAATCCAACATAGAGGATTAAGTTGACACCAAATCTTCAAGTATCTATGATCCATCATAGGTACTTGAGAATGTTTTGTCAACTTGTATACTAATCATGAGTTAACACATAAACATGATATGGATTTGAGTGTGAAAAAGGGATTTGTTATTAACATAAAATTTGACATGTGTATTAAGAGTATGAAAAAACATACAATTTAGATTTTAAAAATATGTAATAATGTTTTTTTTATTAAGTAAGGTTGTAAACTTGAGCTACAACTAATTTTGTAACTAAATTTTGTCCATCATATATTATCACTTCTAAGTTAATAATTTTGAATGTGTATTTTTTAAACATTTTGAATGTGTATTTTTTAAACAAATGTTAATTTGATTTATTTAGTTAGTTTTGTTAAATATTATTACATAATTAATAATTAAATTGGTAATTAATTATATATATTCCGAACTTATAATAAATATATCTATAATTTTTTTATAATTTTATTAGATGTTTTAGAATCATAGGATACATAATATGATACAAAATACAATACAGAAAAATAAAAAATCAATTCACAATACGATTCAAATTTTGACAATTGTGATAATGTGTGTGTAAGCTCAACTCATGGGGAGGGTAGTTTGAAATGTGGTTTTAATAGTCATAATTGCCTCCTAATTAATTTCAACAAATAAAAACCCAAGCTTTCATTTCAATTCAGCTCAATAAAAAAGCAAACGACCATTTTGAATTTCTAGGGCTTTCTTCTTTGGTGAAGGGCTTTCTTCTTTGGTGAATTGGAGTGATGGGACAATCTTGGGCGGTGTTGCATTCTTCTAAAGAGGATCCACAAATCAAAGGTCCAAGAGAATTAAGTGCCATGTTTTAATAGGCACCAAAATCTCTAAGGTGCTTAATACCTTACCCGCGCATAATCAAATCATTGATTTTGTAATTTGAATTTTCTATTTAATACATGATTTTATCAAAGCTTACCTTAGTACCCTCACAATTTACGTTTAAGGTTAAAATCGATTATACATAAGTGACCAATCACACATTAAAATTTTGGATGAGTGGTGGTGATTCTATTCGCTTAATCCACTTTAGTCATACAAGGCTAATTTTGTGTTGCCTATGTGCATAACTCACCAATCCTATGAATTCTCATATTTCTACTGCATTCATGCTCCGTATATGCCATTTCATCTATAGGATAAATAGTGAAAAAGACTAGAAAATGTCAAAATAAAGTTCCAATAGTAAATAAATTGTGGTCAAGTGTATGATTTCACATTGATATTATGAAACTATAAGCCTATAACTTCCTAAAGAAGAAAATTTTCATTGTTGGTTGAAATCATGATACACGACAAGACAAATATCTCAGTATTTACACACATGACATCACATATTACCATTTGCAAAAGGTGAAAGCCAGTCAAGCATAAAGAGTTTTAATTTGAAGTGCCTTAGATAGCAAAGGCAGTGTCCCTGAGTGACTGCAACAAAGACAAATGTTTTCACCTTCCATCTCCAATTATGCCACCAAGCATGGGTTCAGTAACATTTATAGGAGAAGGCAATGGATCAGCAAGTTGGCTAAGATTAGTGTTATCCCCATGATGCTTTCGATCTTCTTCACTCACAAAGTTGCTTGTTATATCTTTGAAATTCCAATCAGTTAAATAACTCGGCTTTGATGTAACAATGCCTACCTCAATATCTCCTGCAAGCATGGCCACAACACGGGACATTGGTGGCCGCATGTTTGGTGATGCCTGTGTGCACAACAAAGACACCGCTATAACTCGAGCAGCTTCACTTTCATCAAATTCTAATAATGTGGGATCTACCAGCCTTAAGCTCTCACTATTTTCATGTAGAGTCCATGCCTGGTGATTCATGACAAGCAGAGCAAATAAGAATTTTGTTTTTAATGCAATAAATTAAGAAATGGAAAAAGAGAGAAAAACCTCCTTTCCCATACCCATTCAAGGAGATAAATTTTTTGTGCGTCCAAACTATTGTCTGAGTTTGGTCTCCCACTAAGGATCTCCAAAGCAAGAACACCAAAACCAAAAACATCAGCTTTCTCAGTCAGGTGCCCACGCATCGCATATTCTGGTGCCAAATAGCCTCTGCAAGATTTAAAATTAAAATAACAGTTTATCAAAACCATCAGTGTAGCTTATCAGGTTCAATTTCCATAGATGACATAATTATCAGTAATTGAAAAAAAAAAAAAAAAACACTTTCCAATAGCATCCTTAAGTTTATAATAGTTAATCATTCTTCTGCTCTAATAATTACTGATTAATTTTAAGATACTTATATAAAGATCTATATCTTATACTGCATAATGCACCTTGATTCAACATAAAAAAAACTATTAAAGACAAAATGGCTTTGAGAAAGTGGATAAGGAGTTTACATGGTCCCTGCAACTCGGGTGCTGATGTGGGTTTTAGTGTCATCATAAAGCTTTGCCAATCCAAAATCTGATATTTTCGGGCATAGTTCTCCATCAATCAAAATATTGCTAGCCTTCACATCTCGATGTACAATCCTTGGCCTTGACTCCTCATGGAGATAAGCAAGTCCTCTTGCAGTTCCCAAGCAAACATTGAAGCGAGTAGGCCAATCAAGACACAACTTACTTTCTCCTGCATTAGTAGTGGCTCCCATCCAATTATGTCTTGGGGTGAAAAAAATATATTTTCATATGAGATTTGGGCTACTTCAAAATATTTGGCAATGGACCAAAACATAATTGACAATGCTTAATAACATAACAATAATATCACCTTAGTCCCAAAACTTGGGGGTTGGTTATGAATCCCCCACAAATTAATCAGGATCATACACATGTATTCTTTTCTGCCCTTTTATCTTATCCAAAATCATACTCTTTGTGACTTCCTTAATTGACATGGTTCTTTTACTGCTTCAAGTACTGTTGATGAGAATATTAATCACATTCCTCTACACATAATCAAACCATTTCAAGTGACTCCCTCTCATCTTTTCATCAATTATTTCCATCTCTAAGTAAATTTCTTCATTTTGAATACCATTTTTCTTTGTATTTTTAGTTATCCATCTTAATATTCTCATTTCAGCTATAATAGTTTTATGAACATGTTATTTCTTAAGATCCTAACATTTAGTATCATGGATCATAGTTTGTCTATGAACAGTTTAATAAAAATTTTCCTTAACTTTATAAGTACTCTAAGATCACACAATTTTCCTAATGCACTTCTCCACTTCCTTCACCTTGCTCTCATATATCCTATGATTCACATCGCCTTCAAACTCTCCACCCATATGAATTCTTAATCTAATAAATAAAAAGCACTAACTATATATTTGGTATCTCTTTACCCTCAAGTCTTACAACTCTTGATCTTTATTTATATTGGTACCAAGCTAACATTCTATATATTTTACTTCAGTTTTACCTAGTTGAAATCCTTTATATTCTAAAACATCTCTTTAAATTTCTATTTGATATTGACTCTACATTTAGTTCTTACACTAAAACTATATCATTCACCAAAGCATAAATTAGAGGACTTCATGTTGAATTGATCTAGTGAACTCATTCGTAGCCAACACAAAGAGATATAGATTTAATGTTGATCCTTGATGCAAACCTATAGTGATATGAAACTTACTTGTGATGCCTTTCCTTGTTCTCATACTAGTTACAACTTTGTCATACATATTCATAATCAACTTAATATACAATAAAGTAACTATTTTTACCCTAGAACTCACCACATAACCTCTTTAAGTAAACTATCATATGATTTCACTAAGTCAATTAAAAACCATATAGGAATCTTTATAGAGTTCTCTATATTTTTCCATTGAATGTCTAACTAAGAAAATAGCTTACATAGTAAACCAACCTGGCAGAAAACCAAAGTGGTTCTCCGATATTATTTTTCGTGTCTTAATCTATATTCAATTGCTCTCTCCCAAAATTTTCATAACAACCAAAAGGAATGATTTGAGTATAAATTATGGTCCTACCAAATAATGCCTGATCAAGGCTTCCGTTTTCAAGATATTCATAAACAAGAAGGTGCCTATCGCCCTCAATGCAGCATCCATATAATTTCACAAGATTGCGATGCTGCACAGCCGATATGGTAGAAATTTCAGTTATGAATTGACCCCTCCCTTGGTGAGATGCTACTGATAATTGCTTCACAGCTACAATCCTCCCATCAACTAGTGTGCCCTGTGAAGTTGTATAAATCAGTGACATGAAAAGTGAAATTCAGGGTTTTTTTGGTTCAACAATAGGAATGTTGGTATGTTCCCTTGAACGTTGCACTACTCCTTTATACTTTCAATCAACTCTGACTTTAGCTAAAATGTTTAAGATAAACAATTAAAAACAATTTTCATGATAAAGGTCCTACCAAGTGCACAAATCCCCCACTTTTTCAGCCTATGGAAACATTAATATTTTATTTTAAATGTAATTACTTTTTTAAAAGTATATTTTAGTTGTTTTTAGTACCATTTAGTTGAAAATTTTTCTGACCTAATTTTGCCATCAAACTTAATGTTAATTAATTATCCAACATTACATGTAATAATGTACTTTACCTTGAAAACAGGTCCAAATCCCCCCTCCCCTAACTTATTTGAAGGGTTGAAGTCGTCAGTCGCACTTCTCAGCTCAGCATAACTGAAAGTGTTTGGTCGGAAGCCTATTCCAAGAAGCTCTGCACATTCAAGCAAGAGAGGCTCTAGATAACTGATTTAAACTCTTCATTATTGTCATAGTTATATATTTGAAGATTTTTTTTTTTGGGTAGTGGTGTCGGTGACATAGAAATTTCAATTTATAGATATGCATTATGAAGAAATCTTGAGCCTGTCTCTTATAATATGACCTGCCAAAACTATTGAGTCCAGACCTTTATTCCATTTCATGAAAAGGATCCATATCATTAGAATTTTCCAACACCTATTCTAGGAATTTTCCATTTCAATAATAGTACTGATACTTTTCCAACACCTATTCTAGGATTTAGCCTTTTCAAATATCAGAGAGTAATTAGAATTTTAGTAAAAAGTGAGTGGTACAGAGTCCATTAGTGTTTATTTCTTAGGCTGTATTTCACCAGTACCTCCACTACTGCTGTTATGTTCTTACCTTCCTCATTATAGTGCTGTGATTTTCTCTTCACGTATAAAACAGCAAATATCAAAATCAAGCTCACGACTCCAACAGGGACTGCAATTCCTACAATCAAACCCAACCTGCTTTTCTTCTCTCGATTGCTTGGTGGAATCCCAGGAACATTGGATACAAAATCTGAGCAATTATTTATCAGTAGTAATTAGCAGTAAATAATCATTTAATAACATCACAAATCAATTCATAAATCATATCATATATATTACCTGAAACAACATGAATGGCTGAAATTAGTGGCCCATAATAACCTTGTACAGGTATGCAACAAGTTCCCTTACCAGCCCAAAATAGATGAATTTCAAGATAATTCTCTGACACATTAGCCTTAAAAATCTTCGGAATTGCTTTCTCCACCTCACCCGCCTCCTTTGTTATGTCAAAGTCCTTCAATTCTAGATGACCCTAGAAAAGAAATTATAGGAGAATGTTATAATTATTATTGAATGAATTAAAATGGAACTCTATGCAAATAAACAGAAATTGTATTATACAAACTCTACAGGAGTAGGTAATGATCTTTAGTCAAGAATGGAATATACTTTTTCTCTAAAGCAATCTAGAGTTACCTGAATGTAGATATCGAATACACGCCTCCCTAGACTCTTCCAAGTTTGAGAGCTTATATAATCAAAACCAGTTTCCGCAAAAAACAAGCTTACATTATAAATACCATTATCAAGACCTAGGCCATAGTATCTAAGTGATCCTGGGGACATCCTTGAAGTCTGGTAAAGTTCTGGGGTGCTAGTTGCAATGACTTGTGCCAAAGTGATTTCAACATAACTTTGATTATTTCTCTCAGCAAACCTCCCCACGTTGCTGACTGCCCATTTTTCTGTATCAGTAACATAATACCATGCTGGACCAAAGGATGATGCATTTTCAGCCTCGTACACTATACCCTCAGCAGGCATCTCTCGGCCACCACACTTGATTGAGAAGTTTGCATCTGTAGAATTATTATGATTGCCCTCATCATGATAGATAATTAAAACTTCAAAATAAAACATGCTTGCAAAGTTGGTAAAATTTCTGGCTTTCCCAGCAAAGTTCATGCATACTTGCAGTGTTATTTTCCATAACTTGATATTGAATTAAATCATTAAGTAATTAAAGAAACAACTCATGACAAACTACCCACTTCTGCAATAATAATGTTAGGTTTTGTAAAAATTCAGCCATTCAAAGGATAAAGGGAAACTTTTAAAGAGGGAAGGGATAAGTTAGATTACTTTTTTTTTTCTTCAAAAAAATGAACATAATTTTTTTATCTTATAATTGAAATACTATTAATTGTTCATATGTTATTTGGCTCCACAACATTCAAAAAAAATTTGGAAGATATCCAATTCTATGCTTTGTAGATTATTTTGATTAGTAGGATCCATATATGATCCCACCATCATATGTGAAAATGTTGGGGCCTAATCAATCATGAAAGTCTGTGCCTTGTCATATCCCATAACAAAGTATAAGAAAGAAATAACTTACAAAGTGGAGAATTCCTATTGCATGGGAAATTTCTTTGGAGGCAATTTAGTCCTGGAAAAACACTGCAAACACAGGGAGTAACTACTGCTTATCCAAATTAAAAAATTTCTTTAAGGAATTCATTCAACTAAAGATGTGAAATTGGTAATCACATTCCTTCTCATGCATACTTTTGGACTTGTCTGTTAAAAAAGGGTGAGAGGAACAACTACTCACCTTATGTTTGATCTGTCAAATATGAAGTTGTTTGCCACCAAATTCCTGCATAATTTTATCCAATGATCATTTATCCCTATCACTCCTGATATTTATTAGAGGTGATACATAGGATAATAAATTAAAACATTGGTACAGAATAAATTCACAAACAAGCTGTTGGCTCCTGAAGTCAGCCTGTTAAAAAATCAGTAATTAACATCCACCAAGTAATAGTGAAGGGTATATTTAGGGTTCTCATAAAGCAAGGAAAAAGGGTTAACCAAGTAATAGAAGAGGCATAAGATGTATGGGCCTTTGACATGACCTCAAAAAAAAAAAAAAAAAAAGAATTATGCAGGACTAGCTATACCTAATATAGTTTCCACCATGCATGTTAATCTAGTTAACATGATTTTTTTTTTTTTTTTTTTCCCCCTTTTTTCCTTTAAGTATTTAATCATCAGTTCCAAAAGCTAGTATAGATAGACAACTATAGAATGAAAGAAGTCAACTTCAAGTTTCAATAGTAATTATGTTATTTCTAACCAGTATTTATTAATCTTCTTTAGATTACTAAGGTTGGAATAAATTAATTGATTCTTCAGTTACATTCATGTGGCATCAACTTTATATATACTTCTAAAAATAATAAAAAATTCAGTTAGGTTCATGTCAATAACACCTGGTGTTCAAATCTAGGTGTTAAATTTAGAAAAAGAGATGAAAGAAACGGGTACTATGACTTGAGAGACATACAGTTGTAAGTTTGAGGATGCTGTTACCCATGAGGGAAATATTCCAGATAGCTGATTGTAGGAAACATCTCTGCACCCAAAGGAGTGTGGAAAGCGTTGAGCAGACACATTATGCACAAAAAAAAAATATTCAGAATAAGAAATCCACAGAACAACTAGAATGCTTTATCAGTTGGTCACTTGCCAAATGCAAAACTTTCTGATTTGGACACTTTATTGCATGACATTTAGAAGATACCAAAAAAAGTAAAAAAGGCTTCTTCTTTTCTTTTTTTTCTGTCCCTTGAGCAACTTAATTTAAGAAAGATTTCTTATGCAAACTTGAAATGATAATAACTGCAAGTAATTAATTATATTTTCAGGTATATTTTACATATTTTATATTTATTTAGGCAAGGAAAGGAAAGAAAGTAATTAATTAAACAAAACTAAAACCAAAGACAAAATGCAATAATTACTATTGAAATAACAAAAACCACCTCCATCACTCAACTCAGAATGTGAGGCATCCTTTCCCCAATTATATTGTCCAAACAATTCCCAGCTGAATGGGAAAGCCAAATGCAAATTCTGTCATATCTTAGATATCTTTCATGCTCCTCTCATCTATGCTTCTGTGCCTGCACCATTCTGAAGCAAAAAATACCCTTACGACAGTCCATAGCATTAACCGTGTCCCTTCACCTATCACTCGCAACTTCAGCCTATATGAAAGGTTATCTGGCTCACCTCCTTGACTACGGTCATCTTTGCATCTTTGGCTTTCTGTTATTTTGTCCTTCAACCTCATGAACGCACAAAACTTGAGCACCTCATTCAAGATTTGATTGCTTCCTAGGATATGGCATAGAACACAAAGGCTACAGGTGCTATGATTTTCTATCCACCCTATGTCCAACGTTCATATACCTTACTTTGCACCATTCCCTAGTGATCCACTTCTTACACTACTCTGTACCTCTTAATCAGATTCTGACCTCTTCCCTAAGCAACCACAAGTTGAATCTTCCCCTGTTGATACAGTTTATTCAGCTCCACCTCTGTCCCATGATTCTACACCATATGAGGTATCCAAGAGCACATCACCTCCAGCACTGTGTGGCTCTGCTCAAGGAAGTCAGTTTCCATCTAATCTTTGGGATTTGCATTGCTTTCATGAATTAGCTACCTTGTATGAGTCTCACTCCCATTGTAAGGCTTGAACTGATTTGTTTTGGCAAAAAATTATGACAGAGGAACTTGATGCACTGTCTAGGAATCATACATGAGACTGGTTGACTTGCCTCCAAGGAAGTTTGCAGGTTGGATGCAAGTAGATTTATAAGATCAAGACTCAAATTGATGTCTCTATTGAAAGCTATAAAGCTCAACTTGTGACAAAGGACTTTTCTCATAAGTATGGAATTGATTATAAAGAAACATTGGCACAAGTTGCAAATTGAGTGAGAGAGGGAGAGAGAAGATTGAGTGGTGCCCTTTTAAAAAAAATGTTTACCATGTCCTCCTCTGTGTCCTAACCATGTCAAAGAAAATCCTTTTGATACACCACAGACACGCATGCAAGTATGTCCCTAGTATGTCTATATCAAACAGGTGTCCAACACGAACAAGTTGGCAATTTTTTTCGTGTCAATATTTCTTAGGTTTTAAAGCGTGACACATAATACTGTTCCACATCATGAAAAACTGAAATTAGTTTTTGGATTACAATTATACACAGATTTGTTTGAAGCATAAAAATACATAGACAGAAAGAGATTCCTTTGAACTGTAAAAATGAATAATGTTAAAGCATGCTAAAGTACACACAGATTTGCTTGAAATGTAAAAACACACATACCCAAGAGATTCACTTCAAACATTTAAATACTAAATAAATAAAAGGAGAGAGAGTAATGTTAAAGCTGCTAAGAGCTTGTTTTGTTGGCTTGATTCCGTGCCAAATTTGAGTGTAATTTCTGCTCAACTTTCAAGTAATTTGTCGGGATATTTTTGTAATTGGGTAGAATTACTTGAGCCACCTGGTCACTATTGCTGAAGAAGGACTCGTGGCAGTAAAAGAAGCTGCCTTTGTTTGCAACTTGCAACCAACCGGTGCCCGTGAGTTAGCCAAGGACATAACTATTGTTACAGTCTTATCCCTTGGCCAGTTCACTCCCAATATGTATATATCTTTCTCCTACAAAAATAACTTAGAAAGATAGAGAGCAACTTTCAGATTTCCTATTAGAGAGAGAGAAAACCAATTTCATTGTTTGAGCCAAACACATATCTTATTTGTCTCTTCTCCTTCCCTCTCATCATTTCCTATCCAAGAGAGAAGATTTTAACCATTACTACCTACACCTTATCTAAGTGTTAGAGAGTTGACTAGTGCTGGAAACTAGTTGGAGTAACATCAAAATCCAAGAGGTCTTGGTGACTTACTGATACTAGGTGGAGAAAGGACGTGACAAAGTCAGTTGCTACTTGAAACTTGGAGAGCTCAAGTACTAGGGGAGGTTTAGGCTTGGAGGGTCTTTATGTGAATTTGTACTGCAGTTATTCACTAGTGGAGAATTGGAGGTGATGCCATGGAGAGGTTTTTCACCACGGGCTCTGGTTTCCTCTTCGTAAACACTTCTCGGTGTTTGTGTGTAGTTTGCTTGTTTATTATTTTGCACTTTATATTGCTTTTGAATATGTATCCAATGGAAATTGGTTAATCACTTATTGGGATGAATTGTTAATTAGGATTAAAAGTGGTTAAGCTGAAAAATTGGTTTATTCAGGTAAACATTTGCCTAGGTTGTTAGGTATTATCTTTCAAAATCACATTGACAGACTTAAAAGGTAAACATTAAGAGTTTATAATGACAATATTATATGCTCATTGGAACCTACGATTATGAATAATGTTAAAGGTTACTGAAAGGGAAAACATTATTAATAGATTAAGAAGACATATTATTATGTTATGAGAACTTACATGGTCAAAAGTACTTCACTCTTTAGGCTAGGAAGTGTTCCAGAGAGACTATTGTTTCCAAGAAACCTAACCATTTTGATATAGTGTAAGAGAAAGTAAAAGATATATATATATATATATATAAATAAAAGAGGGGGGAGAGGGGCCATTATGGATAAAACAGAAGTGCACAATGATAACAAAAGAGGGCATAAATCAATATCTCCAAACAAGGGGGGCAAAGTGCTCAGCCCTGGCTTAGGTGGTAAAGGGACAGGTTGGGTGGAGGTCCTAAATTTGTAACTTTGAATCCTTCCATTGCAAGAAGAAAGGAAAAACAAGAAGGCAAAGGCATACTTACAAGACGTTAAGCGAACTCATACTGAACAAAACACTTGGTATTTCACCTGTTAGGTTGTTGAAACTCAAATCCCTGCAATATCAAGGAAAAAATCGAGATAAATAAATGGAGCAGAGGGAAGTCTTTTATCAGTCAGCATTTAAGGTTGAACTGTCCATTGGAACTTACAGTAATTGTAAACTTTTGTATTCTCCAATATCAGATGGAATACTTCCAGTTATCAATGCATTTCTTAGAACTCTATGGGAGAAAATAACATTGGATAATTAGTGCATAGGTGAATGAGTTTAGATTGTATATCTGGTAAAAATAAATGTTGGATAGGTATATGAATGAATGGTGGGGGAATGTTAACTTACAAGTCAGTCAAGGACGTCAAATTTTTAATAAAATCCAAGGAGGAGCTCACATTGTATATATCACTGATTCGCCTACACATGTATACACAAACATTATGAGACTAGTCTTGCTGAGAGAAAGAGAGAGAGAGAGAGATGTTACAATAATTTGAGAAATATATACTCACAAACTTGTCAACAAAATCAAGTTAGAAAAAGTGGATGGTATTGGACCTTCAAAAGAATTTCCTTCAAATCTCCTACAAAAACATTTAACCAGCTTATCAACAGCAGTATTATAGTAGCCATACTTCATTGCTTTGGAAAAAAGCATAAAAATCTGGAGATAAATGCAACTTATTATACACAAAAAATACATTTGAAGATGAAACCAGAAACTTTGATGGCTTACAGAGATGTTAGCTTTGTCCAGTTTCCAATAAAGTCCGGTATCCTTCCAGTGAAAGGACTGTCTGATGCCCCCCTGAAATGCAAACATATCTATAGTAAGCTGTGCCCATGATAAATCTTTTCATCTACATGAGTAAAATTAAATAAATAACAGTGGTGTCCTCTTAACACGACTCGCAAGTTTTGAAGGTTGGCAAATGTCGAAGGAATTTCACCACCCAATCCACAACTGTTTATGAATCTGCAAAATTGACAAGCCAATATGATTTAGAAATTTCTATTTGACACACTCATGCTTATGGTTAAACTGAAATAAAAGAATGTTAGAACTTACAATCCCTCAAGTTTGACCAAATCACCCAATTCTGGAGGAAGTGTTCCTGAGAAATTATTTATACCAAACGACCTGCATGATATACATCCGGAGAAGCTATATGTCAAAGAAATCATTGAAATTTATATGGTGTAAGTTTTTCTGCCAGTATTCGGTTTCAAAACTGTATTCTTTGACTGTTTCGATAAATGCAAATTCTGACTAACATTCAAGAGCTTTCGTCAATCTGGTAGTAAAAATGACACTTATTTTAGGGCAATGTTAGATTAAATGAGCCATATAAAAATTTCACATTTTGTCATTGCATCAGGTTTGTAAATCATCAAAAATAGTTAAATGATATTACGAATAGTACTATTTAGAATTTATATAAATAGTTAGAATATGAGTTATCACCACCATTTAAGAGGCTTTGTTACTTCTGTGGAAATTTTAGATAGAATGAACCTTAAAAATTTTTATTATCAGATTGGCATTTATGAAAGCTTCATATATTGTTAATGTTTTCAATGAAATAACTTAGATAAAATCAAATATAGTCCTAGTTACGTTTCTTTTTATGCTCCTTTTCCTTTCTATTCTATTGTGTGCAAAGAATGCATCTTCATTCCACAGAATTCAGAAAAGCAATTAACTTCCATCATAATAAGGGCCACAATGCTACTTCGGGGTATGACCTTGACTGTTGCACTTACAAGACAAAACTTTTGATTGACACTTTCTTTTCACAGAATAATTAATGTTTCACGGTAGGGTGTTTTCATGTCTTACAGCAACTTTAGCTGCTTCAGGTTTCCAAGCTCCTTTGGGATGGTCCCAGAGAAAGAATTGTGGGCAATTGACCTGAACAGTTAAAAAACAATAAATCTAGAAATCAATAACCAATTATTCTCAGCAATTATTGTTTAATATTTACACAGCAGTAGTGATCAAATATTTCCATAAAATAACTTGAATTATAGGGAAGTATCAAATAATATAATTTAGCAAAATGAAATTGCCAAAATGAACAAACAGTAAACAGAATACAACTAGAAAGGACACAGATTTTGGTACGTAAAAAATGTCCAAGACAGCATATGCTGCTGGTTCAATGTGTAACTGTCTAAGGCAGAAATAGAAGTGCTAAGGCATGAAAATTTTATTACATGTAAGATTTCACCTTTATGAAGCGAGGAGTAACAGAAGATTTGAGGAGCCTTGATAATTAATTGAATATCAAGGAATGTTAGGCATGCACTATGTATGTTCCTGTGCTGCTTGCTTTGTGGAAATTCATATTACTTTAAATTTTTTGTTGAGAAAATTTATATTACTTGAAATTTTTTGTTGAAAAACTTTATATCACTTGAAATTTCTTTAATACGGAGTCTTTCTCTCTATGCACCCTTTTCATTATGCAGAAGGCCTTTGAAATTAAAAATTAGATAAGAACTAGTTCACCTCTAACAACTATATTATAAAAAAAAATTTAAAAAGGGCGGAGGCCTTTCATTTCATCCCCTCTCCATCCACATTTACATGATGGGTACTTGCATTCATCCACATGAGAGAAACAAAGGTTCTACCAAACCAAAATGAATCATATTCAGACAGCTTATATTGCACTTAGTAAGTCGGATGTGTTTACATGTTTTTACTGAATATAAATGCAATTTAACATGAACCTACTGTGATAGATGACGAGCATAAAGTTACACATTTGCAAGTTCGGTGACAATGTGTATAGACAGAAAAGCTTTGCTACAGTGTTTGAACCATATATATCCCTTCTTTCAATACTTACAATGTCTGCAATGCAGACAAATTTCCAACAAAGGCTGGCAAGGGGCCCGTGAAGTAATTTTGATCAATCTTCCTACAGTGTAGAAAAAAAATTATCAACTCTAAATCTGAATCTTTCATTCAAATTAAATTTTTTTAACAATCTTCAACAGCCAATAATTTTATTTAAAATTTTTACTTTTTCTTAAAAATAAAAATTGAGTTAATAATCATAAACCAACACAGAGAGCGAGGTAATTCATACAAGAAGGTAAGATATTTCAAAGCCACAATTTCTTTTGGAATCACTCCATGTTTGTCCATAGCATACACTCTCCTGAAAAAATATATGAACAGTTAGCCTGCAATAAGTAAAGAAAATGATCTCTATTCAAATGGATATGTTAAGATTAGCATGTGATAGACTAACACTTATTCCAAAAGCTTAAATTGATTTGAAAAATGGTTAATTTAATCACTCAACCATTATCCTAACAAACCCATCATGTGCCAAGATTTGTGGCTCAGTAGCATGTCTCTCACGAACAGAACTTGGGTTCAAATTCTCCCTCTCCCACTTGTTATATGGGGCCAAACTTGCCTTCAATAAATGGGACCCAACACATTAAATAAGATTTAAATAAGACGTAGAGTGAAATAGGACTCAAATTCAAGATCGTCTATTCTATCCCAAAAGTTTAAAGTGGTGGCAAAAAGTGAATTCAAGAAGAAATGAGATATGGAAGTATAGCAATATGTAGCTATTCGGAGACATGTCAAGTGAGAATCTCTTTGAGGTGTACATTGTTGGGGACGATGGCATACCCATACAATTTTTTATAGCTTCTCTAAGAGAATTGAATGTGTTTTAGCTTTCCAGGAACAGAAATTGAAGCGATATTTCTCAAAGGGTCAACATGGAAAGAGGGCCACTAAGGAGACAACTTACTCTACAATGTACTATCAATGTTTGAGTAAATCTTAGTTCTTTTTTTTCTTTTTTGTTCTTTTTTTTTGGTTGCTAAGGAGTAAATCTAAATTCTTAACTACTCATACATGTGAAACTCAATTGGAAATGGAGTCCATTGGTTGTACTTGTACTTTATAACAAATAACTGTTAACATTCCATGAATGGAAGTTAGGATCTAAACTATTTACTCTAGCCATGTATCCGCATTGTATCGGTGATAGTCTCAAACCTTAAACAACAGCTTATGATGTGAACAGTAGACACATATCCAAAATTTGCCACTTATTTATGATTCCATTTCTTATCATATCCAATGCACAGGAGTATTGAACCCAAGTCTTACCCATTATCTAATTCCAAATCTCTTATCTAAATTTCATTGTTGATTAAGTATATAAATTTGACAATTTTAATGCGGTACCAACCAAGGCTAGAGTGAATATTAAAATTTGAGAATAGTTTTATGAGTGGAAGTTGGTGATCAACATTAAAATGCTATTTATTCTCTTTTCATGTCCCACTATGAGAGAGAGTTAGAGGCGTACAATTGTGTGATATGGCAGATGGTACCACCGTTGTAGCTACAGTCACATGTGATAGCCGGGTTATTCATTGCGTCCTCAAAATCAGTTCCATTTATTGCAGCTCCGCTACATGGCTCTCCACTTATGTTCCACAAAGCCGCCGCTTGTGTATCCCATTGTTGGAATACTGAGTTCAATGCCTTCACTGTCTCACAAAAGCACAAATTCACAGCACTGTCACATAAATCACAAAAATAACATGACCAAAATATAATATCAAAGAGGAAAAAAAAAAAAAAAACAACCTAGTGACACTGCAAAAGTAGACTGAAAAATATTTTTAAGTCGCATTTGCAATGTATACTTGCTCACACTATATACAATAAACATTGCCAAAAAGAGGAAAAAAAAATGCTAGGACTACAGCTAAATTCACAACTTGCTAACATGCATGCTGTTTGTGATGAGTTCAAGCGATTCCACAACTCTACCATCACAATTGACCATATGGACAAGTTGTGAGTTTACTAATTAATGTATAAAGTTTACAAACTAATGTAACAATAAATATGATTGATAGTCACTTAATAAATGAATATATATATATATATAAAGTTTACAAACTAATATAACAATGAATGAATATGATTTATAGTTACTTAATAAATGAGTATTTGAATTTTTTTAAGTGATCAGTCAATTTGTATACAAAATCTAATAAAATTTATTTAGGTAAACTAACCGGGTTTGAGCTAATGCCAAGAATGTCCAAAACTTTTCAAAACTACAATTTTTGTCCCGATCCCTAAGAAAAATTTGTTCCCAAACACAAACAGCGTTAAAGAGAGTTACTCTCATTCTCTTTCGTCACTTCTTTCACTCGTCCTTGTTATCTCTTTATCTTTCGTTTTCTGAAATTTTTTACCCAAAATTTGTTACCCAAAAACAAAACCCTATTAAAATTGTGTGTTGTTGTTGTTTGGGTGTTGAGTATTTTCTGTGTGTGTAGATTTGTCATTTGTGGGCTGTGGTAGGTTTTGTTTTTTTGGTCTGAGAGATAGATAGAACGAGGGACAAGAAGTAAGAGCGAAGAGAGAAAAAAGGAAATCAAAGAAGAGAGTAAAAAAATAGTAACGACTTTCACACGTGAGCTCAAACCTCAGATTAATTTAAGTATTTTAAATTTTCTCCAAAAAAAAAAAAAAAGTTTAAGTATTTTAAACTTTTTTTTTTTTGATAAGTTAAACTATTTATTTTAGTATCCTAACAACATTTTTTTCTTGCAAAAAGACCTTACCAAATTCAGTATATATGACCAAGGCCCATTAATTTTTTTTGGGATATATCCCAAGATCTATTTTGGATAAACCTAAAGGCTAAAGCATATTAAACGCCATACATTTTTTTTTTTTTTGAAAATAGACTATTTATTCATTCAATCAAAAAAGTTTGCATCTTGATACAAAACTTCCATAGCTAATGGAGGTAAATCCTCCATCCAATACATGTCATCTACAATAGTTCTAGCATGTTGAGCTAGTACATGGGCCACCTTGTTTCCCCCTCTTCTTGTGCTGTCTATGCTCACCCAGTACAGACCTCTAAGCATTTGCTGAATGTCCCCCACCACATTTCCATAGCCATACATTTCAACAACAAATGTAAATAAAAACTTTTTAAAAGCCTAATAAATAAAGTTTGACTGTCAGGCTCAAAAACTCCAATGTGATGCAAATGCAATAGAGTAAACCTTGTTGTGCTTGACTGAAGGTGACAGGAAAAAATTCTAATGTTGGTTTTTCAAATAATCAACATTCAGTTGCCGTGTATAGAATGAACTCATGATGTTTAACTAGTGGGGGAAAAAAAATCTATGAAGTCAAGTGAGGTTTCATATTTTCAATCTATAGCTTTTGGCGTTTTCCCTATCCTGTTATATACATATATATAGTCAGGATTTAAATCTCAAAAAAGTCAAAAAAAGTATTGTCTGTAGTGAAAGCATGCAGAATTGAAAAATCTTAACATATGGCCTAAAACCTTGTGACATTCCATTTAGTGCATAATTCTTCAGTCATTGTGAATTTTGTAGCGTGGCAATAATTAAAAATAAGATAAATGATAATTTTTATCCCTAAGATTATATTTCATACACTTTGTCCTCCAAAAGTTATAATAAACTTCCTTCTAAATTTTATTTTTTTGAGAATCTTTCTAAATTAAATTAAAACAATTCATAGTTTTGGTAAATTAATAAAATCATAACTTATAATTATCATCTATTTTACCATTTAATGTTGGGTCCAATTAATTATTGCTTTTAGGGCATTGTTAATAAAAAAATTTAGAACAATTCGATACCAATTTTATGAAAAATGCAAACAAAAAAAATGGTCAAAAAATCAATTTTTTTTAAAAATCTTTTTATCATAATCCCTAACAAATATCTTTAAACATTTGTTAACAAAATCTTTTAATGTTTTATATAGATGCACAATCTTTCTTGCTTTATTTTCCTCAAAGGCTTAAACATCGTGGCATGGAGTGGATTAAATTGATAAATTTTGCATGAAGGGTTTGAAAAAAAAAATTGTAAATGCAATTAAAGTGACTGAGAACTTCTAAAAATGCTATTTTTTAGCATTTTATTTCAAAAAAGCATACTTCAACAAGGTGTTAGTGTTAAAATTTTTAGTATCCGAGCTACAGTAGACTGCTATGTATGACAGTTCACAGTTCAAATCTTATAAATATAATATATTTTTATACTACTTTAATTAAAATATCTTCTCTCTCTCACTATTCTGTTTTCTTCTCAACAGACCCTCTCTCACTATCTTTTCTTCTCTCTCTCACTATCTTTAACTAGTTTACCAAAATATATCAACTTAATTAAATTTATAATTTTACTCTTAATTCTATCACTTGGATCTCAAGCACATCTCATGAAGATAAACAAATAAAAATACAGCAAAACATAGATAGAAAATAATGAATTTGCTGTGATTTACTAAAAACAAGAGCGCAAGAGAGAGAGAGAGAGAGAGAGAGAGAGCGAGAGTACCTTCAGATGGGTCTGTGGTAGCAGTTTGGACTCTTGAAATGTCAAACGATAATACGAAAAAGAACAAGAGACAGTAACTATAAGCAAATATTGAACAAGGCCGTGGCTTCACCTTCATATTCATCATCATCGTCTCCTATTTTACATGAAACTGAAATAGATAACACTTACACAGTTACACCACACACATGTATCTTTTTGATGAATAAACACACATATAACATATATTTTAATAGTGGAGGAGCTTAAAAGCGCAATATATATAGCTAGAGACATTGACATGTCAAAGTTTTTTTTTTTTTTTTTTTTTTTCTTTTTTATGGTCCACGTCAAAGTTTATTGTTCGGTTCACACTTTACACATTTGAAATTTTTTTTTTTTTTTTTTAAGATAATGATTATCATGCAATTGCTATTGTACATTTAGTCTCACTATTTATATGAAACCATTTAAGTTAAGATTGTGATTGTAGTTAAAATTGTGAAATTAGGTTTTTAGTTTTGACAATTTTAAGTTAAATCAAAACACAATTCAACGAAGCATGCCCTGCCTACAATGTGTGATTAGATATGTAAAAAAAAAATTTCCCTTATTTTTTAAGTATCTATTTTGTTTTCTGAGTTCAGTTCGGACAAGTTGTAAGTAATTTTTTTAAAATATCTATTTTGTGAACAAAGTTTCTCTCCAAATTAGTTTGGAGATAAACTCTTCAAACTTCTTGTATATCTCTTTTTTTTTGTGTGAATTTTGAAAATATAACCGTTGAATTTTATGACTTTACATGTGTTAGGTTCTAAGGTCTTAGGATTTTATGTATTTAGAACTATAATTTGTAATGTTGGCAAACCATGATCAAAACAATGTATTTAGTCTTGTTTAGGCTTGCTCAAAGTTGGTTTATTATTGTAAAGTTGGAATTGAGTGGCTGCAGAAGTACTTGGGACTTTCGGCCTGGCTCGATCGATCGAAGAATAGACTTGATCAATCGAAAATCGCACAGGTTGATTTTTCTGCAGAATTTCCAACTCAGCCCTACTTCATTAAACGTTTAGGGTTTTATGTTTTTACCCTAAGTATTTAAACAAAACCCTAGCCACGTTTTTGAATGTTACTCCAATTGTATTATTGCTCATACATTGCTGTTTTGTGTAAATCTCTTGTGAGATCTAAAGGAGCTTTCCTTTACACAAAGCTTAGGGTTTTCAAGTTAGAGATAGTATCAATAGCTTGATGATCAACTTGGTTGCTACCATTGAAGCTTAAAGAATATCAAGCGGGGGTGCTTGTAGCTGATTGAAGAATCCAAGAAAGAAGGAGTCCGTGGATTCGGAGCTTGCACGTGGTCGTGTCAGTAAGTTCTACTGGTGGGTAGCATTAGGAAGTCAAGTGGGGAGCTTGTAGTCCTTCTTATGAACTTCGATTCTTTCGCATAGTGGATTCAGGTTTACCTTGAGGATAGCTAGATCAAATCCTCCCCAGGTTTTTACCGTGTGGTTTCCTGGGTCATCATATCTTGTGTTCATTTTTTTTTCGCTGCTTTATATCTTGATATGATTATTTGATTGCTTTAACCTAGAATTGCATAATTTGACTAAGTAACAACTTGGCTAATTAACTAGGCTACGCAATCTAGTTGGTTTAAGGGGTCTAAATTTCCAACATGTGGTATCAGAGCGGGTAGCTCTTCTGTTTTAGATCTTTTGATCTAAGAGCTAATCCTTGACCCCTGTTGTCATGGATAATTTGAAGTGTCTTTCTGATCATGTTTCTGCTCATGCTTCTGCTGATTTTATTGATGCCTGTGATGTTTTGAATAAAAAGGACACTATTGTTTCTGTTGATTTTTTTGATGCTTTTGAAACTCTTCGTAAGGAATTATCTAAATCTTTGAAAATTGCTAAGAAATTTAAAGAAGAGTTAAAATTGGCTAATCTTGAAAAGAGATTTGATTGTGAGATTAGATGAGTCTAATAAAAAGAATGAATTTTTGAGAAATCAAATTTCCTCTCAAAATGAGAAGATGAAAAGCTTGGAACAAGAGTTAGTTGAGTCTCAAACTAAACTTGAAAATTTGACTAGTACCAAGCATGCTGTTGATAACAGAAGTGTTTCTGTTTCTCTTAAGCCTAAAACTGAGAAAGTTTATATCCCTCCTTTTAAGAGGAACAATAAAGAAAATGCTTATTTTGCTAGGTTAGACAAAGGTAAAAGTTCTGATGTTGACGCTGAAGTTTCTAAACCTAAGTCTAAACCTACTGTTGGAGAGCATAATAAATCTGTTTTTGTGCCTACTTGTCACCTTTGTGGTGTTGTTGGTCATATTAGACCAAATTGTTCTTTGTTGAGGCAAAAACCAAAATCTGAGACTAGATTTGCTGTTAGGAATACTGATGTTCCTAAATTTGTTCATGTTTGCCATTTTTGTGGTGTTCGTGGTCACATTCGTCCTAATTGTCATAAATTGAAATTTAAACATTCTGTATGTCAATCTAGGATATGTGGTAATCTTTTTCCTGCCATAAGTCCAAATAAATTATTTCATATGCTTTTGAAAAATTTGAGCTTCTTGGCTTGTGAAAGGAATTTGTAGGATTTTAGTCTCTCTCAGAAAATTGGTGTAATTCCTCAAATACACTATGCCTCTCATGGATTTTCACCTACAAAGCCGAAGTCTCGTGCTATATGGGTGAGAAAAGATTCTCCAAGGTGAATGTTGCTAACCTGTCCTTGATTTAATTCTTTTAATTAATTGTGGACATGTTTTGTTTTAGTTTTTGGTTGTTTTATTTTCTTTGATTGTGTTGTTTTAAAGAAAAATCCAAAAACATTGAAAAATTTCAAAAAGACAAAAATATTTTATTTTGTGTCTTATTTTATTTTTCTTGAGGATTACATGGGTTATAATATCTCTCTCTTGATTTAGAATATGCTTGACATTGTGAAGAAACTTGAATAGTTTGTGCTAAGCTATTTTTGATTTTGTGTGAGTATGTACTAGTTTGTACATGTACTCAAGGGTTAATTAAGAAATTGATATTTCTTGTTTGTGTACCCTCTATAGCTTAGTTAAGCATTGTCATGCATTGCATTTGCATTGTTCATTTAGCATTATATGTGCTTTTTTGTGTTTGGTCATAAATTTTCTTTTAGAACCAAAAGGATTTTTATGTTTTGTATTTTACATCTTGGATTTATAATCAAGGATTGGCCATATTATCTTTACATAACAAGTTTATGTACCTTGTTTAGCTTTGATGAGCTTATTTATTGCACTTGACTAGTTGAAGCTTTGTAGTGCATGTTGTGTGGGAAAGATGTTTATAGTTTTTGATCACTTTGTCTTGATCTTGAAGTCACATGTATTTGACTGTCGGACTTGATCCTTTTGAGAAAGGTATAAATAACCATCTCACCACTGTTCACTAGCCAATCATGAACACCTTAGTGCATATCATAAGATTTTGTGCTCGAGAAAGTGTAGCACATGCACAAAAAGAACATAAGGTGTAGCCTCAATTAATTCACTTAATTCAAACTGGTGTGTACTATTAGGCTTGATGCCAATTCACTTAATTCAAACCGGTGTGTACTATTAGGCTGAATGCCATTTCATACAAATAAGAGGCAAAAATGCAAGAAACTTACATGATTGCAAGCTTTTATCCTAGGAGATGTGGGAGTTATAGGATGTAACTCTTTAGGTGATAGTTGTTAGGTTCTAAGGTCTTAGGATTTTATGTATTTAGAACTCTAATTTGTAATGTTGGCAAACCATGATCAAAACATTGTATTTAGTTTTATTTAGACTTGCTCAAAGTTGGTTTAATATTGTAAAGTTGGAATCGAGTGGCTGCAGAAGTACTTGGGACTCTCGGCCTGGCTCGATCGATCGAAGAATAGACTCGATCGATCGAAAATCGCACAGGTTGAATTTTCTGCAGAATTTCCAACTCAGCCCTACTTCATTAAACGTTTAGGGTTTTATGTTTTTACCCTAGGTATATAAATAAAACCCTAGCCACGTTTTTGGAGGTTGTCCATATTGTATTGTTGCTCATACATTGCTGTTTTGTGTGAATCTCGTGTGAGATCTTTGAGGAGCTTTCCTTTACACAAAACTTAGGGTTTTCATGGTGGAGATTATTTCAACATCTTGAAGATCATTACTGTTGCAACCATTGGAGATTAAAAGAAAAGCAAGCGGGGAGCTTGTAGCTGATTGAGGAATTCAAGAAAGAAGTAGTCCGTGGATTCGGAGCCTGCGCGTGGTCGTGTCAGGAAGTTCTACTGGTGGGTAGCATTAGGAAGTCGAGCGGGGAGCTTGTAGTCCTTTTGTACGAACTTCAATTCTTTCATAGTGAATTCAGGTTAGCCTTGAGGATCGGTGGGTCAAATCCTTCCCAGGTTTTTACCGAGTGGTTTCTGGGTGATCATATCTTGTGTTATTTATTTTCCGCTGCTTTATATCTTGATATGATTGTTTGGATTGTTTTAACCTAGAATTGCTTAATTTGACTAAGTAACAACTTGGCTAATTAATCTAGCTACGCAATCTGTGTGTGTTAAGGGTCTAAAAACCGTTCAAGTGGTATCAGAGCAAGGTAGCTCTTTTTGTTTGAGATTCTTTAATCTCTGTGCTGATCCTTGACCCCTGTTGTCATGGAGCATGGACACTCTCTGTTTGTTCCTCCTCATTTTGATGGGAACAACTATGCCTATTGGAAAGTAAGGATGAAAGCATTCCTGAAATCCATTGATGAAAGGGTTTGGAACTCCGTTGAATACGGATGGGAAAGCCCGCTACTCCTGTGAGTGAGTGGCAAACTTCTGAAAAAGAAGCAGCAAGCTTCAATAGCAAAGCTATGAATGTTATCTTTAATGCTGTTTCTATGGAGGAATTTAAGAGAATCTCTAATGTTGAGGTGGCTCATACTGCTTGGAAAATCCTCCAAACTGTGCATGAAGGCACAAAGGCAGTTAAGATAAACAAACTGCAGCAATTAACTTCTAGGTTTGAAAACATTAGGATGTCTGATGATGAATCCTTTGATGAATTTTATGCCAAACTTAATGATATTGTTAATTCTGCTTTTAATTTGGGTGAAATCTATGATCAACCTAAGATTGTTAGGAAGATTCTTAGATCTTTAACTGAAGACTTTAGACCCAAAGTGACTGCCATAATTGAAAGCAAGGATGTGGACTCCATCCCTGTTGATGAGCTTGTAGGATCTCTTCAATCCTATGAGTCTGACCTACCTAAAGTAAACAAATCCAAATCAATGGCTCTTAAGTCAGTTGATGATGTTGATGGTGGTGGATTTGATGATGAGCTCTCTGCTACAGAGATTGCCTATCTTGCCAAAAACTTTAAGAACTTTCTTAGGAACACAAATAGAAGGCAAGAGGTACTTACACTGCTGAACACTAGAAATTTTAGGAAGAATGATCCCACTAAGGTTAACAATTTTGAAAAACCTAGAGAAATTTCTGGTCAATCTTCTAATAACTCTTTGGGTCCTCAGTGTTTTGGGTAAAAAAAGTTACATTACCCTGAAAACTAATTCACAACAGGTTGAGTGACAAGCCTTAGTTTAATGGCTGTAACCCTTAGTGATAATGAGGTTTCTGATGATGAGTCCGGTGGTGACGAGGATGGAAACTTCATTGCTTTCACGGCTACTGCTATAGTCAATGAAGGCATATCTGCTGAAGAGAACCCTTCTGATGGGGAACTCTCTGAAGATGCAGATCTTCAAGAGGCCTATAACAAACTTTGCAAAATTGCTGCAAAGGATGCTATGAAAGTTGATCTTGGCCTAAAGAAAATTGATTCTCTTGAGCTTGAAAAGAGAAATTTGCTTGTTAAACTGTTTGATGCAAATGAACTTTTGAATAATGTTAAATCTGAGAATATGCTTTTGCTTGATAAAGTTAGAACTTTGGAACATGATTTATCTGTTGCTAGATCTGCTAGTTCTAAACTTGATCACATGCTGAATGTTCAAAAGTATCCTTCTGATAAAACTGGGTTAGGATATGTTGAAAGCATCTTTGATACTGGACCACATTCCACTACTTTTGTTCCTTCTTCTTCTTCTGGACCTTCTGTGAGTGAGGTTGTGAGTGATACTGTCAAACCACCTGTGAGTGAGGTAGTTAAACCTGTAGAAGTTTCACCACCTAAGAAGACTAGGGTAGACTTAAGAGAATCTAAACCTAAGGAGCCTACCAAATCTAAGGACAAGATGCATGGTAAACCTGCGTGGGTTTGTCATTATTGTGGTAAGTCTGGACATATTCGTCCTAACTGTTACAAGCTTCAAGCTGATAAGAGAGCAAATAAACCAAAAGTGCCTGTGCCTCAAGCACAAGATCCTATGGCATTAATTGGTGAATTGGTAAAGGTGTTAAACCTTTATTCCAATCATGGAGTTGGGAATCACTCAAATGTGAATAAGAACTCCAATGCTCATGGTGCATCTAAAAAGTTTTGGATGCAAAAGACTCGAAATACTTGAGTCTTTCTGACATGGTCCTTGTGCTTCATTGCTCTATTCTTTTGTGACCATTGTTTTTTTTTTTTTTTGTTTTCTTTGTTCTAGGACTTGCATTGCATTACATTCATGCATTTCATTCTAGGATTTATTTGTTTTCCTTTAAATTAAAAAAAAAAAAAAAAAAAAAAAAAAAAAAGGAAAAGGAGGAAGCAAAATTTATGTTGAACATAATGTTCTTGATTTTTGAAAAACAAGGTTGGTCAATTTATTTACACATAACATGTCTTATGTACCTTGTTTAGCTTGGATGAGCTTACTTTATTGCACTTTACTAGTTTGAGCTTTGTAGTGCATGTTGTGTGGGAAAGATGTTTATGGTGTTTATCACTTTGTCTTAATCTTGAAGTCACATGTTATTTGACTGTCGGACTTGATCCTTTTGAGAAAGGCATAAATAACCATCTCACCACTGTTCACTAGCCAATCATGAACACCTTAGTGCATATCATAAGATTCTGTGCTCGAGAAAGTGTAGCACATGCACAAAAAGAACATAAGGTGTAGCCTCAAAATAAATTAAAACTGGTGTGTACTATTAGGCTTGATGCCAATTCACTTAATTCAAACCGGTGTGTACTATTAGGCTGAATGCCATCTCATGCAAATAAGAGGCAAAAATACAAGAAACTTACATGATTGCAAGCTTTTGTTCTAGGAGATGTGGGAGTTATAGGATGTAACTCTTTAGGTGATAGTCTCTTTTGAATTCTATGTGATGAATTTTGTAGACTTTGTGATTGATTGCTATTCACATATCACCTCACATGTATCTCAAGTTTTTGCTAGTATCACACACGACACAAGTTACTCTTTGTTAAACACTGTACATGCTAGTGTGTGTTTTTGGTCTGACCAACCAAGTTTGAAAATATCTTGAGATTTATGCACAACATATTTGTTGCTTGAGAAAATATAATGGGAGGTTGATTGCAATTTGTTTAAGAATATTGGGTTCAAAATTTTGGGTTTTTGAAAAAGCATTCCATCTCATACTCATGCATTTTGTTTCTTCAATTTAATGCTTTGAGGAGTTATTTTCAAAATTCGGCTTGTGTCTTTCAAAAACTGTGATTTTTCCAAAATTTAGTGAGCCTCTGCCCATTTCGATCGATCCAGCCTATTTTTCGATCAATCGAAAAAGTGCTCTCATTTGTCTTAAAATGACTGTGCTTTTCGATCGATCGAATGTAATTTTCGATCAATCGAAAAAGTGCTCTCATTTGTCTTAAAATGACTGTGCTTTTCGATCGATCGAATGTATTTTTCGATCGATCGAATATCGTGGAAAAGCTTTTTAAAAGTTCAGTTCTGACTTTTTCAAAGGTGCTATTCAAATTTTTTTTCAAACTTTTCTCTCTCTCCGCGTTGGCTAGGCTCCACACCTCAGGATTTTTGTCGTTTTCCTCCGTTGTTTTTGCAAAATCTCTCTTTCCTCAAGCCGGTAAGACTCTTTTGCCCTTCCTTTTGATGTTATTTTCATTATTTCATGCATAAATCCATGCATTTAAGGGTAATTTTCGGACTTTATTCTTTTTGGATTTTCTGTTGATTCAAACCTTATTTTATGAAATTGATCATTGGGTTTTTGTGGGGACACATTATATTAATGATCCTTGGTGGTTAATTTGATCAATTTTGTGTTTTGTGAAAAATTGAAAATTCTAGGGTTTGTTCTTGATCCGAATTGGGGCTTTTGTTAAATTGGGTAGAATTTGATGAAATTGGCTTGTTGTGTTGGTGTAATTAAGCATTATAATCTATGTGCTGTGTTTTGTAATGCTCAATTCATCAATTTGTTGCAAAATTTTCAAGTGGTTTTTCAAATTTTTGGGATTTTTGATAGAAATTCCTTGTTCAAGCCAATTTTGTCCAATTACTCTCAATTAAACTTAATTTGTCACTGCATTTAGATCATGCATCACAACATTTTATTGTTCATGCATCATATAGATTTTTGTTCTATATTATTTATTGTGCTAATTTGCAGTCTGCCCTTGGTTTTGTTTTCTCTTGTTTCTTTGTGTTTTTCTCTTTGTGTCTCTGTCCTTTCCTTAGCACTATGCCTAGGAAAACTAGAGCCCGTAGGAGTGTTCCCTCACCTTCTCCTTCACCCCCTCCATCCTTTGATAGTGAGAGGTTTCCGAGTGAGGAAAACCAAGAGACTTTTGAGAAACTGACCGTTAAGAGAAAGATTTGGGCTGAGCGTTCTGTGCTGTTAGATGAGCTTGATCCTGCCATTAGGGCAAATTTTGAGCGTCGGGGTTGGTTACCCTTGGTGGATGTTTCTGATCCTCCTCCACCTTCTGCCTTGATTAGAGAGTTCTATTCGAACATCTCTATCCGCATCTATGATTCCAACACTCTAGTTAAGAGTTGGATACGAGGCGTAGAGTACTCCATTACTCCTCGGGTAGTGGCTGATGCTCTAGGGGTACCTTTGGTCCAGCATCCTGTCTATCCTTATGCTGAGTCTCCCGAGATTAGCGATGTTTTGTCGTACGTCACTGGTACTGCTGTCCAGTGGGGTTCTGATCCTCGGATCACTTCTGCTGAGCTCTCTGGGTTGCACTATCTGTTCTTTAGGATAGCTTGTCATTCGATCTGGCCTATTTCCCATGTTCACACCATTCCTCTTGAGAGGTGTGTATTTCTGTACGCTCTTGTTACTGATGCTCCTATTAGTTTTCCCCATCTTTTTCTTCGTTCTTTGAACGAAGTTTATAGGAGTTCATCTACTGCTCATGCTCTTGTTCATCCTATTTTCATTCATAGGATTCTTCTCTATCTTGGTCTTGATGACTTTCCTTCCTCTGAGCCCGTCCATGTGATAGGACCTATAGGTGCGTCTTTTCTTAGACAGAGGGCCGCTCATCTTCGAGCTGGTTCTAAACACCCTAGATCTGAGCCCTCTAGTAGTGCACCTCCTCCTTCTTCTTCTGCAGGTGTGGCTGGTGAGGATATTCCTATTCCTGTTGGTGATGATGATGCTGCTGCTGATGTTCCTCCACCTCCTTCGGCCGACTTTGATGTTCGTCGTACTTTGGAGACTGTCATGACTGTTCAGCAGGCTCATGGTCAGATTTTGGTGGACTTGCTGGATGAGATGCGTGCTCTCCGAGCTGATCTTGCGCGTCTTCATTCACCCTCACCACCTCCTTTTGATGGCGACTTGTGATTGCCCTTTGGCATTCCGTCACAAAAAGGGGGAGTGGTGTTTTGACTTGTAGTAGAGTTTTTGTTGTTAGGGGGAGATTTTTTTGTTGTTACTTTTGAGAGCTTGTGGAGTTTTAGATTGTATCTAGGTGCTTCACTTTGATATCATTTTGGAGATTCATGTTGGGGGAGTAACATTGATTGATATACATTGTTATTGATTCTTGTTGATTGTGATTCACTGCTTATTGATTTATATTTATGAGTGATCAATTAAATATGTCTTTATTTGTGTTGTTGTGAATCTTACAAGAAGTTATACCTGTGTTTTACTCTTTCTATCACACATGCGTTTATGCGTTTGTTGAGTATTTCAGGAATATACAGGTTGATTTAACTAAGCTGCTGTCTACACTTGCAACTGATGGATAGTAGTTAGGCTGAATTTGAAGTTTATGAGCATTTCTTTGTAAAGAGCTTTTTACTTGTAAAACTTTGAGTTTTTTAATTAGGGTTTTGTCACGGATTGCCAAAGGGGGAGTTTGTTAGGTTCTAAGGTTTTAGGATTTTATGTATTTAGAACTCTAATTTGTAATGTTGGCAAACCATGATCAAAACAATGTATTTAGTCTTGTTTAGGCTTACTCAAAGTTGGTTTATTATTGTAAAGTTGGAATCGAGTGGCTACAGAAGTACTTAGGACTTTCGGCCTGGCTCGATCGATCGAAGAATAGACTCGATCGATCGAAAATCGCACAGGTTGATTTTTCTGCAGAATTTCCAACTCAGCCCTACTTCATTAAACGTTTAGGGTTTTATGTTTTTACCCTAGGTATTTAAACAAAACCCTAGCCACGTTTTTGAAGGTTGCTCCAATTGTATTGTTGCTCATACATTGCTATTTTGTGTAAATCTCTTGTGAGATCTAGAGGAGCTTTCCTTTACACAAAGATTAGGGTTTTCAAGTTAGAGATAGTATAAATAGCTTGATGATCAACTTGGTTGCTACCATTGAAGCTTAAAGAATATCAAGCGGGGGTGCTTATAGCTGATTGAATAATCCAAGAAAGAAGGAGTCCATGGATTCGGAGCTTGTACGTGGTCGTGTCAGTAAGTTCTACTGGTGGGTAGTATTAGGAAGTCAAGCGGGGAGCTTGTAGCCCTTCTGTATGAACTTCGATTCTTTCGCATAGTGGATTCAGGTTTACCTTGAGGATAGCTAGGTCAAATCCTCCCCAGGTTTTTACTGTGTGGTTTCCTGGGTCATCATATTTTGTGTTCATTTTTTTTCCGCTGCTTTATATCTTGATATGATTATTTGATTGCTTTAACCTAGAATTGCATAATTTGACTAAGTAACAACTTGGTTAATTAACTAGGCTACGCAATCTGGTTGGTTTAAGGGGTCTAAATTTCCAACAACATGCATATCAAATTTCATTCAAATCGGATGTTATTTACTATTTGATCTATAAACTTATTTTTTATTCACAATTTTAGATCAGAAAAACTTGAAATTTTAAAATTTGTTTGATGACATAACAATTGATATTTGATCTTCTTAAAATTTTGCAAGTATGAAGGATATAATAAGAAAATGCAATCAACTGGTTAGATTTTCAAACTTCACATTCAATATAATGATATATGAGAAGTTTGTAGTGTTTCTCTCTAAACTAATTTAGAGAAAAACTTTGTTCCTATTTTATTTTCTTTTACGAGGCTTGTGTAATGATTGCGTCCAACGAACAATTCGCAATGACTATAAATTTTGTAGGTGAGAGATCATTGCTTCTTTGGTAGGTAGTTATTAGAGCATCACCATTAGGTGTGCCAAATGCCAAATATTTGGCATTTGGCACACCAAACACCAAAAACAAAGCCTCATGAGGCGAGTCAAATGCCAAAAAATTATGAAACATGCTACAGTACCCTTTCATCTTTGGCATGGTACGGATCAAAATGCCAGTGTTTATTATTTTTTATTCTCTTTTCTCTCTCCTCTCTCATCACTTTATTCCTCTTTTTTCTCTCCTCTCTCATTCTTCCTCAGACATTCCTATCAACCCATCTCTTTTCACTCTTTTTTTCTCATTGTTGTTGCTTTTCTCTCTTTTGTTCACCTCGCCGCGCCACTGATGCCGATCTCTGTTGCTGTGTTTTTTTTTTTTTTTTTGGGCAGTGATTTGATGGGTGGATTCTGCAGTGGGTTTCTTTTCTCTCTTCCGTTCAGCCTCGCCGCACCACCTGATGGCGAGGTGGTGGGGTGGGATGTGGGGTGTTGATGGGTGGGTGGGTGGGTTGGTGATGGGCGAATCGGTGGTGGTGCCGATCTCTGTTCTGATTTGTTTTTTGTTTTGTTTGGTGGTTGTGGTTTGATGGTGGATTCGGCAGCGAGTGGTTGTCGGTTGATTTTCATCGTGTTGTGATGGCTAACGTGGGTGGAAGGCGGTGGTTGCAGGTTGATTTTGGTGGTTGGGGTTTTTTTTTTTTTTTTTTTTTTTTTTTTTTTTTTTTTTTTCTGTGATTGTGGACGCAACAATTTTCAGGTGGTGGTTTTTTCAATTTTTTTTATAAGGTGGTGTTGTGGTTGTGGGTTTGTGCCGGTGTGGCTTGCGGAAGTGGTTGTTGGTGGCTGTTTGCCAGTGGTGTTGTGCCGTTGTTGATGATGATGAATGATGGGGAAGAANAATAAAACATCTGATGAATGAGATATTGTAAAATGATGCGGTAAATAAATAAAGTAGGCTTTGGTGTGTTAAAATGACATTTTTTATAAACACCTGATGGTGATGCTCTTAACAAGGACAAAGTTTGTGTACGTAATAGTTTGTCGATAGTGACTATAAATTTCCACTAAAATTAACATTGCTATATGTATTTTAGATCTAAAAGTGATGTAGGACACAATTTACTATTTAATTATTGTAATTTATTATTTTTGGTATTTTATGTAAAAAACGTTATTTTAGGTTTAGATGATTTATTTCCTTGTTTTTAGGTGCATTTAATGCTTTTTAGGTCAAATTTGGTTCCTGTTATGGTTAGGTATCAATTAGGAGTTATTTTAGATTATATTTTCTTGTATGTCAAGTTTTAAGGAGCCTTAAATAGGCCTCTAAGTCTGTAAACGTTTTTTTATAGTTTATTATCAATAAAAATTCAGACTTGTGTCTTTTGTGTTCTCTGGTGGATTCCAGACCTATTACCTTGTGGATTCAAGGAACTCCTCGTGAATTCGAGATTTACTACCCAGGAACTAACAGTTTAGTTTCTGTCCATCAAAGAGAGCATCGTGTGTGCTTCTCTTCAGGCTTCCGCGACATCAAAAAGTTATGTTTTATATTCTTTATGTTTTTAACATGCATATTAAATTTTATTCAAATTGAATATTATTTATTATTCGATCTATAAATTTATTTTTTGTGTAATTTAAGACTATAGAAATTTGGAATTTAAATGTTTGTTTGATGACATAACTTTGATCTTTTTGAAATTTTGCAAATATGGAGAATATAATAAGAAGATTCAATCTTATATTAAATTTGTCAAAATTTACATCCAATAAAAAGATATAAGAGTAGTTTGTAACATTGCTTACAAACGAGTTTGTACTTTTTTTTTAATGTGTGTTTGATATAAATAAAAGACTAAAATTACTTTGAAGATGTAACGTCCCAAGTCAAAAAAAAAAAAATAATAATAATAATAAATAAAACTGGTACGGTCAAAGAACCGGTAAAGGGACTGGTTACCGGTTTTATGGTCTGATCGAGATTGAACCGATAGTCGAACCAATAGTCGAACCGATAGTCGAACCAATGATGTCATAAATAATTTAATTTAAAATATTTAAATAAAATTTATGTGAATTTTTTATTTTTCATAAATTATATAAAAAAAATATTTAAAAAAATGAAAGATTTTCTTTATTCTTCATTTTTTTCCTAATTAATAATTGTTGAAAAAGTATAATTTACTATTTAAGTTCCACACACACACAGATATATATATATATATATTAAATAATAGTTTTATTTTTTTGGGTTGAATTATATAAATAATATAGTTTGATATTTTAACTATTTATTAAAAAAAAAAAAACCTGAAAACCAAAGTTCTAAATGTCAGAACTAGACAAGTCATTCATTACCTTTCTTACTTACATAGCAATTGTCACACTCACACACATTTACTCTTGTTTTCTTTTTTGTTTTTTCTTCTTCTTTTTTATTTTATTTTTTATTTTCATTAAATCTATAACCACACATTACCACCTACCCTCAAGGCCTCAAATCAGATTCAAACTCCTTTTTAAATTTTACTCCTCAGTTTTCTTTCGACATTTTTTCTATAAGAGCACTAACACTTTGGGATGCAAAAAAAAAAATCTATTTTGCATTCTCAAACACTATTTTATCTATTTTATCCATTTATTTTATAATTCATCTTACATTCCAGTTTTTATTTTTCATACAACTCAATAAAATAATATAAACTACTTAATAAAATAATAAAAAGTATTCTTCTTTCTCTCTTTCCTCCTACCATCTTTTTCTCTTCACACACAACCACTAGATTCAATATTATTTTTTTCTTTACAACCTATGAATAGTAAGGTTGTATATATGCAACCTTATTATTCAAAGGTTGCAAATTTTTTTAAGTATACAAACCCGGAAGGAGTGGGTTTTTGCTGTCTTGGGTTGTAAAATAGTAACTGGGAGGTGTTTACACCCCCCAATGCTAGTGCTCTAATGCAGTAGACATCGTCTCAGCCACTCCCTCTCAAATCTCAAGTCTTTCTCTTTCTCAAGATAAGTTTTTGATAGTCTTCCTCTACATTTTATTCCAATCAAAGCGCAAAGCACAAATTTCTTATACATATCATCCACTAGAAGTATCTCTTTTATTTTATTTACACCCACAAATTTGAATTTTTTTCCCAATTTTACTTTAGTGCAAATGTAAAAAGTTTGTTCCACTTTATTCTAGTTTTTCTTCTTATTCTTCTTCAGATTCAAGACCCGGTTTTACTGTAGCAGTTCCCGTTTTTTCTGGTTGAACCGACGGTTTCTGCTTTTCGGTTTTTCTTCAATTTTTGATTTTTAATGATAACGAACCAGATTGGTGTCTGGTTCCTGGTTGAACCGGTCGGTCCGGTCCCTTTTTTAAAACCATGTGTTTCTCTTCACTTAAACACGCACTCATTTACCACACTCTTCCACCGGTACCACTCCACTCCATCTCCACCATCATTTTTTCGACAGATCACCGAAAAATCCTTAAGAACTTTTAAGCACCTTCACATTTTTTATTTGAGGTAAAAATTTCTAATCTTTTTGGTGGGTCTTACACTTTTTCTTGAGGTTATTTTTATCTAAGTTTTAATCATGAGACCCATGTGATTTATAAGCATTGGAAGTGATATTATGTGTTTATATGTATGGGTTTTGTATTGGTGGAATTATTTGATGAGTGAGTTTATGGATTGTGCTAATGGTGGCTATCTAAGGTTTATTTATGGTGGAATTTTAGGGGTTTTGAGTTATAACATATGATGGTTGGTAAATCTAATTTTTCCATTGCTATTGGGTTTATTTGGAGTTAGTTGAAGTTCTAAATTTCTTGTCTTGGAGGATATTTTGATTTTCCTTTCATGGGTCTCTTGATGATGTAGTGTAAATCTTATGGAAGCTAGTCATAATATTGGAGATGATATTGAATGGGTTAATTTTATAAATTGGATTTTATGCCTTGTGAATTAATTTGTTGAGAAACTTTGGAAGTAGAGTATAATATTGATGAGGTTAAATACTAGGTTTGCTTAATCAATTGCTTATTCGGCAATTTCTAATTTGTAGCTAGATATAATTTCAAACTTTATGCTTATTGTGATAGGTTTGCTTGATATTGTTTAGATTCTAGTTAATCTCCTTTGGAGATTAGAGAATTAGGCTTTTTGTGGGTTGCAAGATAAATAACTTTTTAATGGGATTTTTGAAAAATAACCATGTTGCATAAACGTTATATTTGGGTCAAACACATTTTAAAAATTATTTGTGGAACTATGTTTTTCTAAAAAGTGTTGTGTTGTGACCGTATTATATATTATTATATATGAAAGGTGCATCGTATTTGGTATTGCATTTGGGGAAATGCATGAATTGTTGACATAAAAAAATATGATCATCTTTGATTTAACCTTTGATCAGGAATTCATTGATTTTATGGTATATTGGAAAATTTAAAGATGCTTATCTTATCTTGTTATTTGGGAAATTAAAGAAATCTTTTTAACAAGAATAAATTTGAAAACCTTACAAACTTTGTGGAAGTTAGATTATTTAAGATTTTTTTTTTGAAATTACTTGGATATAAACTATGTACTTGAAAGTACATGTATACCTGTGAGCTTTATGTTATTTTAACCTTATGCTATGTGTGATTTCCTGATGATCACCCGATTTAGTTTCCGAAGTTTTTGTGACAACGGAATCAGATCTAGGTCAGTGCCTTTTTACTTTGGATGACGCGTACTTCCTTGCTGCCCATGGGGGGAAGAGGTTCATTGATTGTGTGTGGGTGAGGCTGCTGCCCATGGGGCCAATAGACCACATGCAAAAGAGGTCCTATTTGACGCGTTCTCCCTGTTGCTCATGGGGGGAGAGACAAAATCTTGAGGGTATGGGTGAGGTTGCTGCCTATAGGGCCAAGAGACTGCATATCAGAGAGGACAATATCATGCCAGTTGTGAATGGATGGATCCCCTAACCGATTTGTGTGGTAGTGTGGTATATTTGTGATAAATTACCGTATGTTAGATTTTATGGCTTTGGAATTATATTGTTAGTGCTCACAGATTATAGAATATAGTTTCATGGTATTATTTTGAGAAACTTTGTGTTCATTATTTATCATTCTTGTCATATTATTATTGAAAAGGATCTTGCAGTATCCAGTTAGAAATTTCCCAAATTAAAACATGCTTTATAAACTGTTTATCACCATGAACCTTGCATTTTCCCCACCCCCATTAGTTATGCTACTTACTAGGTTTTAGTTCATCACACCCTCTAACAGTTTTTCAGATCAATTAGCTATACCTCAGGTATGGAACTTACTTCATTGGTGATGATTGGAGTGCTATGTTAAATTTGGAGACTTGTGCTGTAAATGGTTGGTGACTCGATCTTGCTATGTCCAACGAGGTCTTGATTACTTCTATAGGAGGTTAGGCACTTGAGGTTTGTTAGCCTTAGGCGTGGTTAAGGTTCCTTATTCTTGATAAGATTGTGACTTTGTGTAATCTAATTGGAGTTTTCTAATATATTCTTGTATTATATGGAGGCACATAATTTTTAGTTATTGTTCGTAAATGTGTTATAGAGTTTTGATTTGTTATGTGGAGATTTTAGTATAGTTCTATATTCTTATCTTGTGGAAAAGAAAGGAAAAGAAAGATCTCCTCCAGTTTGAATTGTCAAAAAATGAAAAAATCTACAGGTATCTTTGGGATGTATTTTTCATGCTTTTGACCCTTTTGGGTTTGGGGTGTGACAGAAGATGAGTTTGAAACTATCTTAAATATCTTGTCCTAGAAACACTATATATTCTCCTGAGTTTCTAAAAAACACCTTTTATCAATTTTATGTTTTCTAATCGAGGTGGTGGTAGCCAAGAACCTTATAACTCAACTAACGCATGTTGAGTAAATTTACAATAAAAATATGGCCATGCAATATTTAATTTAAGGATGATGAAAATGAATAGTTGAGCAATCAAACTAAATGTATAACATTATTAAAAAAAATTTATTAAATGTATTGTTCTATACTTTAAAAGTTATTTTATTTTAGTTATATTATAATTTTTAGAGTGTAGATGGGAATTTAAAAAAAATATGCATTTGAATATGCTTTTTTTTATTAAAAAAATAGAGTTACTAACATTACAATTTTAAATGAAACAAAATTGATATCAAAAGATAAATAAATATTATTTAATTAATATTCAATATAAAAAATAAACATTTATAGCTGAGAACTTAGGTCCAAAAATACTTTAAGCCGACTTATATCTAGTGTAACTTTTGCAAAATGGATATATCTGACTATTTATCAATTTTATACTATATCTTAAATGAAAAGGTACAGGCTTGAATATGATTTTTTCTCTTAAAATTTGTCATATTACACATTAAAATATATTTATAATCATCTTAAAAAAGTATACTATATCATATTAATTTAAAACTGAACGGTTTTAGACTCCTTAAAACAACCAGATTAACCTAGTTAATTAGCCAAGTGATTAACTTAGTCAATTTATGCAATTCTAGGTTATCACAAACATACAATCATATCAAAAGTATAAAGCAGCAGAAATATAAAAGACACAATGATATGATCACCTAGGAAACCACACGGTAAAAACCTGGGGAGGATTTAACCTAGCTATCCTCAAGGTAAACTGAATCCACTATACGAAAGAATCGAAGTTCATACAAAAAGACTTACAAGCTCCCCGCTTGACTTCCTAATGCTACCCACTAGTAGAACTTACTGACACGACCACGTGCAAGCTCCGAATCCACGGACTCCTTCTTTCTTGGATTCTCCAATCAGCTACAAGCACCCATGCTTGTTATTCTTTAAGCTCCAATGGCAGCAACCGAGTTGATCATCAAGATGTTGATACTATCTCTACCTTGAAAACCCTAAACTTTGTGTAAAGGAAAGCTCCTCTAGATCTCACAAGAGATTTACACAAAACAGAAAAGTATGAGCAACAATACAACAGGAGCAACTCTAAAAACGTGGCTAGGGTTTTTCTTTATATACCTAGGGTAAAAAAAGAAAACTCAAAACGTTTAATGAGTTAGGGCTGAGTTGAAAAATTCTGCAGAAAAGCATTCTGGCCGAGATTCGATCGATCGAGTCTTTCTTTCGATCGATCGAGCTAGCCCGAAATGCACCAATGCATCTGCAGCCTCTCGATTCCAACTTTACATGAAAGACCCAACTTTGAGCAAGCCTAAACAAGACTAAACATATTGTTTTGATCATGGTTTGCCAACATTACACATTAGAGTTCTAAATACATAAATTCTTAAATCTTTAGAACCTAACAAAAACCAAATAATAATATAGTCTATATGTTTGCAAATTTATTTTAAGAAGTAAAAGAAATTTTCATTATAAGTTAATAAGTGAGGAAATGAAAAAGAAAAAAAAAAGATTGAGACTCTTCATGTTGAGATTGAGAGAGATAGAAAGAGAAAAAAAGAAATTTAAAAAAAAGAGCAATTAGATGAGGAGAGAGAAGTACAGGAGTAAAAAGTAAATAAAAGAAATATCTAGAATTTCTATTATTGTAACTATTAAACTATCAACCCAAAAAAAAAAAAAAAAAAACTTAAACAAAACAACGACGAGCTATAGCTGAAAGAAAAGAGCTTGTTCCAAGAAAGTTGGTACATCAAGGAACCCCCAAAACTTGATTGGAGCTAGTCCTTACTCTCCACCACTTTGAAGACGAATGGCTAAAATCATTGGATGGTTAATACTACTCTGCTAAAATATCTAAGGACCAATGTGTGCATCTCCCAAGCAGGGACGGAGCCAGGGTACAAACCTAAGGGGGGCAAAGCTTAATGTAAAGCTCATAAAATTTCATCACATTCATTGGCATCGTAATCTTATATTTGTAGATGCAATTTGAGATTTGCAATAAACTAATACTAATTTTGGTGATTTTTCAAATTTTAATTTTAAGATTTTTATAAATTATGACATCAACATTAAAGGTTAGCAACAATAAATCATCAATATTAGCTTATGAATAATGCTAGGGATACATTCAACAACACACTTGAATCCACAACATGCCTCACAAAAATTAGGTTAGTCCTAAACAAAAAGCCAAATAAACATATCTTACATACCACAACAAACTTTTTTTTAAGAGATAGTTTTCAATTTATGATGTTTAATAAATTTTACCAGCACTTGAGCTACAAAAAAATAAAATTACAAGAATATTGATATTAATTCATTGCACAACATGAAATTTACCATGTTTCTACTAAGTAGGACCGCTAAAGTCAAACAAAGTACAGGCCATCCATTTTAATTTTTCTCTTTTCCCATTAGCCCGCCTGCCCATTAACTTCTCTAACGATAGCCACACATTTGATTTCTAAAACATTAAAACAAAAATCCAACTTTATTTTATATTTTTAATCTTTCTTGTTTCACCTGTTCCATTTTTCTCATTGTACCCGTGAGTCTATGACCAACATATTATTTAAATTTTTTATTATAACATAATCTTCTCTCTCTCTATCTTTCTCTTTCTTGAAATCTCAGTGAATCTTATCTCTATCCTTTGCTGACATTTTCTATTGACTTATCTCCTCTATAAAAATCTGAGTTTTTCTCCCTCTCCCTCACTCTCTATTCTTGCTAATGTTACGGCTTGAACTATGAAGCAGAAGATGAAGACATACTTAAACCCAGCATTAGCGGTAGTGTCAACAACAAGGTCTATTCAGATCCACCATTGACAGGGGCGTAGCTACGTGTAAGGGTGGCCCCCCCAAAATTTTGATTTTTTTTTTTTAATATATAAATATATAATTATTTTATTTTTNATATATAATATATAATTATTTATTTTTTTTAAATTTAGTCTATAAAAATAAGAGTTGGCCCTTCCAAATATTTGATTTAGTCCAATGATGCTCTTAAAAAAAAGAATTGGTCTAATAATTATAGAGACATAACATTATTTTTCACAATTCTATTTTTTTATTGTAAAATATGCTCTTATATCTATTAAATATTTGATAAAGTTTGACACTAAACATATTTGAATTTGTATCTTTTTCAACCAGTTATGTGGCATTAACAAGTCATTGACTCATTAAAAAAATAAATCACTAAAACTATACATGAAATGTCTTTTAGTTACTACATAATGGGTTAGAGCAAGATAGCATCAAATATGTTTGAAACTTAACTTATTCTTCCAAGTTTTGGATCATTTATGTTTTAAAAATTTCATTAGTTCAATTGAAAGATTTTTTACTTTAGTATAAAATTTGATAATTTGTATCGAAAATGAAATTTTTTAAGAATTTCACTATATAAAAATAGTAAAAACGAATTTTATTTTATGAAAGATCGCTACCAAACATAATTTTGATTAAAATTACTAAGCTCTTTTTTTTTGTTTGGTGTGTGTATGTATAACTTATCAAATAAAAAAGTGTGTTTATATAATAAAAGCGTGTGTATAAGTGTATGTGGGGGTTGTCTCAATAAATATATTAGAATTGCAACTTCCCCCCAAACGAAATTTCTGGCTCCGCCCCTGACCATTGATTCTTGTTTCAAACCTTGATCAGATAATATCAAATCATTTAAACGAGATCTCACTCAGTTCTCTTTTATATATATATATATATATGAAAGTGGAATTTTTAAAAAAGTTGGGGGCCATTGCCCCCCAAGTCTGAACGTGGCTCTGTCCCCGCCCCCAAGTCCCAATCACAGATTTGTTCTAGTGTGAATTGTGCACCCTACATGCCTCTGAAGTCCTCCAAACTTTTAGTGGGAGTGTCCCACTCGGCAATGTCGGCAATGCGTGTGTGTAGCCAATATGCTCACCGTACGTGTTTACTTGCTCACAAGTTCAATTGCAAAATTTATTGAAACTTAAAACTATAACCTTATTTAATATTTTTTTTTATTAAAATGAACTCTCACTACTAGATTATATATTCTTTTTATATCTTTTATATTTGTAAAATTTTTTAAAATTAAATATTAATAGTTATGTCATTAATAAATTGTTTAAATTGCAAGCTTTTGTAGTTTAAAATTATGCATAGATTAAAGTTTATAGATTATATAGTAAATAATATCTAATTGACATAAAATTTGACACATGTATTAAGAATGTAAAAAACATACAATTTAATGATTAGATTTTTAAAATATGTAGTAATTATTTTTTGAGTAAGATTGTAGTCTTAGCCTACAACTAATTTTGTAGCTAAACTTTGTCATTTACTTTATTTCCCATTCTTTTTGTGTCATTCTCATTCTTATCAATTATATTTGACAGTTGTAGAAATATTTAAACCCTAAATATTTTCAGCAAAAATATTATTATGACCCAAGTGTTGGATAAATTATTTGAATTAGTTTAGTGATAGAATAAATCTTCCTAAGATTAGTATTGTTATTTGTTTGTATTTAATTTATTCCTATGTTTTAAGATTTGTTGATAAGGTTATCTCGTCCTTCGCTATTTTATATACATTGAATGCATTAATGAGAATTGTACGCACCCGATACCGAAACCCGTCTGACTGGGCCTCAAGTTGGGCTCACAACTTACTTGTATAGTGGGGTTTGGATTTCCAACACTGGGTCGTTCTTCTCGCTGAGACCTAAGGCCCTTTTTTTTTTCCTCGTGGGTCTGAGTCACCTTCTATTTTTACTCACTCTGTTCTTATACTCTCCATACTGCGCACCATTTTTTTTTCCAACCAGTTCTTGTACTAACTTCGCAGCCGCTCGAGCTCCTCATCCCTGGCGTTGGGCTGTGTGTGCCGGGAAGCATGGGATGCCGTTCTCCCCGTCTGATAGGACCTTCTCCAAGACCGGATCGCTCCTCTGGTGGCTCGTAAGCCGGATCCTCGCGTCTCTTCTGTCTCCGTTCCCGCCAGGTGGATCCTCGGGAAGACCCGCCGAGTCGCTCTCTGCGTTACCTCCAGACATCTTCCTGCAAATGGGTCTCAGCGGAACCACTGCTTGGTAGGATTCCCCACAGACGGCGCCAATTGTACGCACCCGATACCGAAACCCGTCTGACTGGGCCTCAAGTTGGGCTCACAACTTACTTGTATAGTGGGTTTGGATTTCCAACACTGGGTCGTTCTTCTCGCTGAGACCTAAGGCCCTTTCTTTTCTTTCCTCGTGGGTCTGAGTCACCTTCTATTTTTACTCACTCTGTTCTTATACTCTCCATACTGCGCACCATTTTTTTCCACCCCCTTCTTCTCCAAACTTCCTGCATTTATAGGCCATAGTTTAGTGGAGAGGTCATAATTACTTGCCAACGAGTGCGACCGGCGGTCCACTATTATCGATCGTAAGTGGGTGGTCAGGTAGGAGTGGGAATTTTGAGGGTGGCGTTGGAACTTGGTTCCTGCCTCCACGATAGTCCGGGAGCGGCGGCTCTCCGGGGCGCGGCCGGGTAGGTACAGTGCAGGTCTTCCCGTGAGTCAAATATCTACTCCATGGAAAGGTGTAGCCGAGAAACGATGAAGAAGCAAGGCTCGGGCTTGCAGTACGCGTGGCCCGGGGGTGGGCTACCGGTATAAAGGGATTGGCCTCATGGGCCATATACCCAGGCCAGGGCCCAGGCCCAATGTAGGATATGACGCGGGGGCCGTACAAGAATTAAGCAGAAAATAACCAAAAAATATTTATTTCCTCTCTCAAGTTCAGGAGATTGATTATCTTAAATTGACTACACTATCTTCAATTACTCTAGCTTACAACAAATACCAAATAATAGGTACTAACTAATTTAAGTGATGAGACTCTTAATCATATACTATTAGGTGGTGTTTGGATAGGGTTATTTTATCACTAATATCTCAGTTTTGGTTAACTCATTCTGCCCAGGGACGTAGCCAGGAATAATTACTTGGGGGGGCCGGGTTGTAACAGAGAAATACTTTGCCATTTTGACATGGCTTCTCTATTGAGGTTTTGAGCTACAACCGATTATTCTCTAATTCTTTTGATGTTTGTTTCTCAATTAGCTTGTCAATATGTCTTGAATAATTCTTTAAATCCTCGCAACATATCACAACAATTTTATGTGGGGAGTTTTGATCTTTCCCTACATGACGAATTAAAGGACAATTTATTCCATCTTTTACCTTTTTCCAATTATTAAAACCTGTTGAAATGAATGCATTTGATCCGGGACGACCTATTGGTTTCTTACTAAAAAGTTAGCAAGGTAGACAATATATCGCATCTATTGAAGGTGAGTATTCCAACTAATCCTTATGTGATGCAAACCATGAAGGTTGAAATCGACAATGATGAGTATCATCATTGTATGAATAGTCTATATTTTTAGGTTGATATGGACCTTCTTTGAGATAAGCTCGTCGGATTTCATCTTGTTTGTTGATAGGGAATTCACATATTTGTTTACATGATCCTAGATCAAGATCTATCTCTTCAAATTGAATTCTTGAACATTTAGAGGGGTGTTCATCAGGCATTGAAGTATCAACATTTGTTTCTACAGCCACAGGTGTCCTAATTTCTGAATTGCTAACGTCTTTTTTCTTAAAGAATGCATCAATTGTTTTTCGTTTGCTCATAATTCTTTTAGCTTTAAGAATATGACTCAAAAATTAACCTCAAAATAATTTTAAAAAATAAAATTTTAATTAGAAATTTTTACTTAGTTATATGGATGTTATTCATACTAAAAAAACAAAATTTTCACTATAATTTAAACAATCAGCCCATCAATCATCATCATTCCTATTATTAAAATTTTCATGTATTTTAATTTTTTTTTAATACAACTTAATTAATAATAACCCCTCAAACAAAAGCAAAAATTAAACACACAAGACTCAACTGTAGATATGGGACTGGCAATGCTTATTGCCTACAACTGTAGATATTCTCCCTTCAAGACTCATCAGTCATCACAAACAATCTCCTTATCTCCATCCCCATGCCTTCAATCATATATTTCTCTAAAAATCTATGAAAATATAAAGAGCATGTAAATATTTAGGTGTAGATAGTTGAGGAAAAAAAAAAAAAAAAAGACACTGAAAATAGATGATAAGATGAAGGTCTAGTGCTTAAATAAGAAAAGAAAACTCACTAGGCAGTCACCAAATTCGAAATCCTAAAATTTGAATGTTGAGTGATTTGTTTTAGAAAGCAGGAAGAAAGAAAAAATTGGTTAGGATTTTTTTTCGAACCGAAGGACTGATGTTGCTGAGTTTGGGGGCTGGTAGGCAGTACCAGAGACAAAGAAAAGAAAAGAATAAGAAATAAAGTGGGAAGTGTATCAGAGAAGACAAAGAAAAGAAAAGAATGAGGATTCCATGGGGACCGTGGGGTGGGTTTTGGAGATGGAGAAAGTGTGGTTTTGTTGTTATGTGTTTGGATTTTAGTATTTAAATGTTATTGGGCCAATTTTGTGTTTTATTTAGAGAATGAGAGGCCTAAAACTATAGGTGGGGGGCCTGAGAGAATAGAGGCCTACAACCAAAGTTGGGAGTGGGAAAAATAGTGAGGATATGGGGGGAGGGGGGGCCGGATGTCCAGATGCGGGGGGGCCCAATCAAATTTTGGACCTACTCTGTTGGACTTTTTTTTTTATTTGCAGGGGCCACGGCCCCCCCAAGGGGCAACGTGGCTCCGCCCCTGGTACTAACTAATTTAAGTGATGAGACTCTTAATCATATACTATTAGGTGGTGTTTGGATAGGGTTATTTTCATCACTAATATCTCAGTTTTGTTAACTCATTACTCAAAACAAGTGGGCTCCATGGAACCAAAGGTTGTTTGGTAATCCCTCTCCCAATTTCCTTAACTCATTTCCCACATTTTTAAGTTAAAAGAGTCACAGAACTTCTATCTTCTTTCGTAGTCAAAAAAAAGAAAAAAAGAAGAAAAAAGTCACAGAACTGAGTAATGAGAAAAACTTGATTTCAAAACACCAAAACTGAGTTCGGTTGCAAAGTTGTAAATACTCACACACAGCTGGGCCCCACGGCATTGACTCGTCACATCACCTCGTCAGCATTCACTCCATCCCCCTAACGGTCACATGCACTCCATCTCAACTAACTCTCTTCCCTCAATCATCAGACCACTTAAAGCTAAAGCAAGTCAGCCCGTGGGTCCACAAAAAGTTGAGTTTTTTTGAATTTCAAGGCAAGAAACTGAACCGGGTTTAAGATGCCAAACAAGAGTTGGAGTGTTTTGAAGATTTTTAAGTTATTAGAAATGAGTAATAGGGTAATAAGTAATGCGATTTTAAGTAATAAGGGATAGGTTATTTATTACTCAGCAACCAAACAAGGCCTAACTAATCACTTAGCCAAAAGGCTACGGAGTGCGTTTTAATTATCATGTTATGAAATGGGACCCCTTGTCCATAAATATATTTCAGACCAGTATCCCAAGTTGTTGAACTTGAACATCAACAAAAATTAATAATGGGCTGGTCTTAAACACCAATCAAGCTCTGGTTATGTTAGTTTGATTAAAATATGTAGTCCAGTGACTTGATAATCGAGACTCACAGAGAATTGACTTATTAGCCAAATTGCTGTTGCATTCAGGCTCTGGTTACGGTAGGTTGGTTTATATCTATAGTCCACTGACTTGATAAGCGAAACCCATAGAGAATTGACTTATTAGCCAAATATTGCTGTTGCATTTGCTGCCTTAGCACCACATTATTCATACCAAGACCGGACCGTACAGTCCGATCGAAAAACCGCGAACCTCTTATTTTTGCAATTCTTTTAATCTCAAGAACCACTCTATTGGAAAAAAGCAGAGACGCATCAGAACCGCAATTGGACCTCACGGTTCTAAGAACCGTGAACAGTTCTCGCAGTTCTCATAGGTCTCTTTTAAAAAAACAATTAAAGCCTTAAATGGCACTGTACCGAAATATTTATTATTTTTGGTCAAAAAAAAAAAAAATCTGCTGGTAAAGAATTTGAATAAAAGTAAAAAGAAATCAGAAAAGAAAAAAAAAAATAGAGCTATGTTGCCACTTGCCATTTTATATCTTCTCAAGTTTGTTTCTTGTTTCAGCTAGATTCTAGCTTCTCCTTCTACTTGTTCTTCTTGTTCTTTTAGCTTCTACCTTCTAGAGCTGTTTTTGACTTCTTCTTCCCTCTTCTTTTAGGGTCCGTTTAGATACAATTTATTTTTACTGAAACTGAAAACTAAAAACACTGTAGCAAAATAATTTTTAAATATATGAATAGTGTCGTGGGACCCGTGAACAGTGCATGTTGTCTCTTGCACAATGAATTCATGTGATGTTACTACTTACGCGCTAAAAAAAAAAAAAACACAAACGTGAAAACGTGCCGTGTATCCACCATTGACTTTACTGCAAGGGCCCAAATGGTTCTAAGGCTGCGTTTGTTTCACCTGAAAAGTATTTTAAAAAATCATTTTATAGCCTACTGTGTGTTTGGTTGCGCATGAAAAATTTGGTCAAACGAAAAATAATTTCCGTTGACTGTAAAACTCTCCCACTTCAGCCGTAAAATAAATTACACTCTCATTTTACGTTAAAATGATTTCCAGGACTCAGACAGAGAAAGAGAGAGAGGGAGAGAAGAAAGAGCACAAACAGACCCACACACCAACGAGAGAGAGACGCAGCTCCACCCCACACGCAGACGCCGGTCCGAGGTCCCCCACACTTCGACGAGCAGAGCTGCCGTACCCGACCCACTCAACCTCACCTCCGCCCACTTTGAGCTCTGCATGTACTCTATCCACCAAGGCAAAACTCTCCCTCACGCCGGCGAAGCCCATCCCATCTCCAACATCTCCGATTTGTCGCTCCCACGTCGCCGGCAAGATCGTACCCCAGCACCGATCCACCCTCTACAATACCCGATCCACATATCTTACCTCTCTTAAACCCACACTTCTCTTAAACTCAACCTCACCTCCGAGATCACGTTGCCAAGATCGCACCCCAGCACCGCCAAATCGCGCCACCGAGATCGTCGCCCATGACCCACCCATGACTGATCTCTCTCTTTCTCGATCTACCTGTCCCTTTCCCTGAATTTTTAATCACTCTCTCTACCTCCCTCTCTCAATATGACCAAATAGTTTGAGGTTAAGGAATGCTTTTGTTTTGATTTTTGTTTTTTTAAGTTTATATATTGAAATTTTCTATTATAAAATTTGTTTGAAAGTTGAAAAAGTGGTTGAAAAAATGTGAGAAAATAACATTTTCAGAATGCAAACAAACACATGAAAATATTTTCTAAAATAATTTTTATAATGCAGCCAAATACTTAAAAATATTTTACTTTTCCGAAAATATTTTCATTTGAAAATATTACATACAACCAAACGTACCCTAAGATGCTGTGTATCACTTAATAGTAATAATTGAACAACTGCAGAAACGCAAAGCCACACATCTATAAATATCCACCATTGACTTGACTTCGTAGCAAAGCCACACATATTGACTGGAGACTTCGTAGAAGCCACACATCTATAACTATCCACCATTGACTTGACTTCGTAGCAAAGCCACACATATTGACCGGAGACTTCGAAGCAAAGCTACACATCTATAAATAGCCACCATTGACTTCGTACCACAATTTACTGTGCTGATGATATTTTTTTTTTTTTTTGGAAAATAATGACAATGCTGTTAGTGAATACTTCTAAGAGAACACTACTAATTTGGTGAATACTTTTATGCATTTCATGTCGATGATAAAATAATTTCATCCAGCGAAAAACTGGAAATTAATAACTTATTCTATTTTTTGAAATTGATGGTACATCAATTACAATCAATTATTTTATCAAATTATGACAAATTGTGTTGTGGTAGAAGGAGTGATAGAAAATTGTCATAAAATGATAAAATCCTAAGAATTTTAAAGATTTAACTTGTTACTAAAAAAAATTGAATAAAATTAATTCTTATGGTTTTATTCTCATTTTTAATAGTATCACATTTATTTTCTTAAAAATAGGAACCTCTCTTGAATATTAGGATTTGAATATTTTGACACATTTTTTTCTTTTAAAAGAAATGAGCGAAAAAAATTTTAGGACGGCCAAGCTAAGGATATGTATACATTTTAAAATTATTTTTCTAAAGGAAAAAAAAAATCTCAAGATTTTAGAGGTGTGGCAATGCAACTCGATTTTCTTGTTCTTTTCCTATCAGAGTACCATTTTGACACGAACAGGTAAATTTACAATAAAAAAGCAATTTACATATAATTTCGATGATGAAAATGTAATAAACATAACGAAACTATAGAACACTTGTTCAGAAGCTGCGAGGTTGCGTACCAATTTTGGATGCAGCTGCAAGTCCCCCATTGCATCAGAAATTCATTCACTCTTCCCTTTAAAGCTTGGATGGAAGTCAATTGTAATGTTGATATGAACGTCACTATGAAAGGTATTCCTTGGAAGGTGCTGTTTCCTATGGGACAGGAACTGTGGATGCTCAGGTATGGAGGAAATGCATAAAGGGCAGTGCTGAATTCTTCTCTATTGGGCTTGGTACAAAGTCCAAACAACTAAAATCCATTATTCTTGTGGGCTGGGAGAAGCCACCGAGGGGTTGGTTGAAATTAAATACTGATGGTTCAGTTATGAAGAGTCCGGAAAGAGCAGGTGGAGGGGGGTTGATTCGAGATCATGATGGGTCTTGGCTGAAAGGTTTTGCAAGAGGGCTTGGATTCACTAATAGTGCCTTGGCTGAGTTGTGGGCACTTAGAGATGGGTTGATGTTAGCCAAGGAAATGGGAATTCAACACCTAATAATTGAAATGGATGCTTTGAATGTTGTTATTCTAATGAATAATGAATCTGAAAACTTTTTAATGGAGCCTCTCTTAACTGATTGCAGGAACCTTTTGAAGGAGTTCCCAAACAAGCGCGTGATCCATGCTTATCGGGAAGCAAACCAATGCGCTGATGCATTAGCTAAATTAGGAGCGCAGTCTATGTATAGTTTTGCTACTTTTTGTAACCCACTGCCTGTGGTGGAGGCTATATTAGACAAGGCTAATTTGCGTTGTAATAGACTTGTGAATTCTTAAGGTTATGTTATCTCATGGTTTACCAAAAAAGAAAAGAAAATAAATGGTCAATTTTTACCCAATAAAATAAGAAAATAAAATGACTAGTCGAATTATCAAATTAAATTTATAGCAAATTTCTTTTTTTTTGGAGCACGGAGCTTTCATTATGCGTTGAACCATGCCACCAGTTTCACACAGTACACACATTTAAAATTAAATAATACTATATTTTCCATATTACACATTAATAATATATTTAAAAAAATAAAAGAAATCTGACAAGTCTATTCTTCTACACCACGCTTTTTTCTTTTTCCTTTTTTTAATATGAAATGCATTTGCTAATTTTTTTTTTTTTTTGGGAGAATCAACATAGTGCCTTTTATTCAATGAATACCATCAAAGTTTGCTAACAACACAAGAATGAAACTGTGGTGAAACATCCTCCATCCACACACTATAATCTGAAACATTTAAAGCAAAACGAGCTAAAACATGAGCAACCATATTACCATCTCTTTTAACATGAGAGTAGTGTAATTTACTAAAACATCTAGCCAAAACAACACAAATCCCTGATTTTTGCTCCCTACTGAATAGTGCACCATCAAAATTTACCTTTACCATGTCCATTTTTAATATGAAATGCATTCGCTAATTGAAACGTTATATTTGTGTGATTATCATTATCCCTATTTTGACCATTTGCATTTGACTAAAACTGATGAAACTGATAGAAATTTAGACCCCTTAAACTAACTAGATTAATCTAGTTAATTAGCCAAGTGATTAACTTAGTCAAATTATGCAATTCTAGATTATCACAAACATACAATCATATCAAAAATATAAATCAGCGGAAATATAAATAACATAATGATATGATCACCTAGGAAACCACACGGTAAAAACCTGGGGAGGATTTGACCTAGCTATCCTCAAGGTAAACCTGAATCCACTATGCGAAAGAATCGAAGTTTATACAAAAGGACTTACAAGCTCCCCACTTGACTTCCTAATGCTACCCACCAGTAGAACTTACTAACACGACCACGTGCAAGCTCCGAATTCACGGACTCCTTCTTTCTTGGATTCTCCAATCAGCTACAAGCACCCACGCTTGTTATTCTTTAAGCTCCAATGGCAGCAACCGAGTTGATCATCAAGATGTTGAAGTAATCTCTACCTTGAAAACTCTAAGTTTATGTGAAGGAAAGCTCCTCAAGGATCTCACAAGAGATTCACACAAACCGCAAATATGAGCAACAAGAGCATCCAAAAGCTCCTAGGACTACATTCCAAAACGTGGCTAGGGTTTTCTTTATATACTAGGAGAATTAGATCTGAAACCCTAATCTTTAATGGGCTTGGGCTGAGTCGAAAAATTCTGCAGAAAAACGTTCTGCCCGAGATTCGATCGATCGAGTCTAATTTTCGATCGATCGAGCCAGGTCGAAAGTCAGTAATACTTCTGCAGCCACTCGATTCCAACTTTACATAAAATGCCCACACTTTGAGCAAGTCTAAACAAGACTAACAACCTGTTTTGATCATGGTTTGCCAACAATACACATTAGAGTTCTAAATACATAAAATCCTAAGTCTTTAGAACCTAACAGAAACAATATGCTATATTGCATAATATAAGTAAAGAGTTTTACATGACAACTTTACAGGATTTAATATGTGGATTTCAATTAACTCACCTAGTAAAGTCTCTAATGGTTGAATAACAGATCTGGGGTTCAATTTCTGTCCACACAAAAAACTGATTGGTGTTTTGGTCTGATGATAAAAAGTTATCATCAAAAGCGGATACCATAGGTTGAAACTCTAAAAAAAACTTTATAGGATTTACTCTCAATGTCTCTTGGGTGAAGAAAATAATACAATTTTTTAATTAAATAGCTTTTCCTACAATTGAAAATGAAAATTCAAAGTTTGTGAAAAATAAAGACTTTTAAGTTTTAACCCATTTCGACGTTTTCGTTTCATGAAAAGTTCTTGCTCATACTCCAATTCAAGTAAACATAGACCATATATTTTGATTGTTTAATCATATATATATATATATATAATATGGGAAATTACAGTAAACCTATAAGGTTGAATTTACTCAATCATTTTGTTGGCTTTATTCCATGCCAAATTTGATTGTAATTCAACATTTAGAAACCCTGTATTTAGGTGGGAATCATGTAAGAGTAGTGTGTAAGAGAGTATGAAGAAAAGTTCAAGAGTGTGCACTTAAGAAGAGCCTCGCGACTGGCTCGCGACTAGCAAGTCGTCAAAATGGCACACGTGTGAAGCATGCAGGGGGAGCTGAAGGGTCATTCCAGCTATTGCACTATAGGACAAAATCTCAAGTTTGGCAAGGCAGTTCACTCGCAACTCAAACTCGCGACTCGTTCCAGTCGCAAGCTCGAGTCGCCAGAACACCCTGTTTAGTTGTAATTGACTCTTCACATTCCATACACACCCTACTATAAATACCCTTATACCCACAAATGTAGAGAGCTTTCAGAGAGAATTTTGAGAGAGAAACTTTAGAAAAAAACTAGACTGACTCATCCATAAATTTTCATCCTTTGATTCTCCAAATTCCTCTACTCTCACCCTCTCCATTGATACATCCTTGAGAGATATACTTAGCCAAGTCCTTATCTCACCATACTCATATCTGTGAGAAAGTATTTTGGTACTTGGGAAGCAGTTTAGAAGGGACAATTGATTTTGGTTGATGAAATGGGCTATTGCGGGATTTGGTAAGCTAGAGAAGACAAGGTTCGACGTATCCTTGTTGGAGCAAGAAGCTTGGAGGACTTAGGTGCACTGGGTAGATTAGACTTGGAAGGTCTTCTGCTATTCATGTATCCAAACTTTATTCTCTAGTAGATTATTGACCGCTTGGAGAGCGGCGGAGAGATTTTACGCCGAGAATTTTGGTTTCCTCTTCGATAACACATTGTTGTGTTGTCTTTATGTTTGCATCTCTCTTCCCTTAATCTTTGCTTTGTAATTACTGTTGTGTTTATGATTAATTATGGTTTAGATTGTTTTACCAATTCTATTTTAGCTTATTATCATATTTCGCACATACATTGTTTGATTATAAGCTCGTGTTGGTAATTTGTAAATTGAAGGTCTAAACGTTCATAGGTGTTTTATACACTATTTGAACATTCAAAACTCACCTGTACTTTGGCCCATTTGCACTTTGTCTACCTGTGGTTTAAAACTTAACACTTTGTCCACCCGAGCTTTATCCTATTTGCTCCCCATTACCCACCTCACACTTAGTTGTTAGAAAAACACGTTTTTAATAGAAATCACAACATAAAAAGGATCAAAACCACTTTCCCTTAAAAACTAACCTCACGAGCCCTAGAATCACGAAAAATCTTTGTATTGAGCTGGGTTTTTGATTTTTCTGTTGCTGTTTCAAAAAATTTTCATCATCCCAAACATTCTGACTTTGGGTTGTCTTGAGGCATTTCAAATTCAAAGACACAGCAAACCAGGTAAGAAATTTCTACTTTATTTGGGTGGGGTTTTCACCTTTTGAAAGATTGGTTTGTTGGGCAGAAGTCCATTGATGTGTAGTTTTGATTCATAAGAAATTTAGGCAGAAGTTGATAAGCACTGTCTTCTTCAAGTGGAAATTACTTAGGTTCAAGTGGGCATATTGGTACATATGAGACTTGTGTGCTGAGAACAAGTCTGACAGTGGATAATTTTAGGAGAAGGTTTCTGGGTTGTAGCCGATATAAGTTAAGTTTAGTTTTTAGTTAATCTAGTTGACTGAAGTGAGTTTGGAAAGTGATATGTTGAGGTAAATTTTTGAACAGGTTGGTCCCAAGTGCCCTTTCTTTCATTAGATTGATAATCCCACTTGTATATGTGGGAATGAAGCTGCCCCTTTGGTGCAACAAAAGCTATCTATACTGCAGAGTGAGCTGCAACTTGTAAATGAAAGGGAAAGAACAGCTACCCAAAAAACAGCAGAAGCTACCTAAATGGTAGAAATTGCTTAAGAAAGGGCAACAAAAGCTGCTAAGAGGGAGAGGAAGTTTCGAGTTGAGTCTGTTAAAGCCAAGGAGATAGCAGTAAGAGCTTTAGAGCAAGAGCTTTAGAGCAAGAGAGAGTCGAATATTGCACTAATTCTTTCATGGCTTTTTTTTTGGCTCAAGTGAGAATATTGGAATGTTGAGATTGAGTCTGTTTGGTGGGTTGTAATGTATAAGTAGTTTTTTAATTGGCCAATGTTGGCTTGAAGCCACTTTGTTTTGCAATAACACTATGGTTTAAAGTGAATTGGCAACTTGTGTCTTGTGTTTTGTTGGATGCTATGAATTGTTTAAAGTGAATTGTGTTTAGTGTTTGTGTTGAAAATGCATTATGTAAAGTGAATTGTGTTGAAAATGAATTGTTTAAAATGCAATGTTTAAAGTGCAATGTTTAAAGTGAATTGTGTTTGGTGTTTGTGTTGAAAGTGCATGACAACCATCTATTAACTTGCAAAATAAGAAAATTGCAATGCCATATAGTCAAAATAATAAACCTGCTGTATTGAACATATACACACATAAACTTGCTATATTCAACTGCAATAATCAACCACATGACAACAATTACTCAAAATAATAAACTTGCTGTATTGAACATTTACACACATAAACCTGCTATATTCAGCTGCAATAATCAACCACATGACAACAACTACTCAAAATAATCATATAACACACCTGCCATTAAGTTAGGAATTTTTCTACACACTTAAAGTGGCATTGAACATTGTCTTTCATCAACCACTAGTCAAAATAAGGCATTTGGTACAATAAACACAAAACAGTTGCATTTGCCATGACCATTGTTTTGACATTTGGTACAATACTTACAACAAATGACATAAACCCCAACAATGTTTTGATGACAACATATAAACTAACATTTAAAATAATAACCCCAACAGCATATAAACTAACACATTGCCTTGCCCTTGTTTACAAAATATTAAACTAACATTTAATTGACATATATAACCCCATGCTTGTCTTGCCCTGCCCTTGTTTCATTGACTGCCCTTGCCCTTATGGCTGCCTCTCCTCCCATAGTTGCCCTTTTCCACCTCTTATGTTACATTTTTGTGTCCTTGTTGCATTACTTCTTCCTCTGAAAACAGTTCCTGAAGTGGCAGGTCGTCTTGTAGGCTACAAAATACAAGAATTGAGATATTAGCTACCCATTTCATTGATGTTAGGACGTATGTGATTCAATGTTAGGAACATATGTCACTATTTTATGTAATTGGCTAATCTGTTGACAAAACGCACTTTTCTTGTAATTTGGTAGATTTAGGATGTGTTTAATGCTTTAAGAAACAAGCTTTCAAGTTCAAGTGTTAAAGCCATGCAAGTCTGTCCAAGAATCAAGTAATGAAGTGCTGGATTTTAAAACTCGACAGCTAGCATCTATCGAGGTTTAATAGCTGCTGAAGCCCGTGGCTCGATAGCTAGCTCGATAGATGGCTATTTATCGAGGTTTATGAAAAACAGATTTTCAGGTCTATTTTGTATCCAATCCGTGAGTATGTGTTTAGGCTTTCTTTTCTCACAACCCTAAATATATATAAGGATTATTTTGAAGGCCGTCAAAAGTTGCACAGTTGCACAAGTGTAGAGCAAAGTCTTGTTCATGCAAATTGTGAACGGAGACAAAATTTGCCCTAGTTCATCTTTCTCTTGAAGAAGCTGCTATATTTGTACACCATAGGGTTTTGTGACCAAGGAGCTTCTTGATCTTTATCGTGTGATGAACTGAAGAACTTTGCAGCTAACATCCTTCTCAAGTTGGTGATTAAGTCGCATACTGGGATTCATGCATCTATTAGCTAGTCACGTATTGGGAACTGTGTATTGAAAGGAGAGATTGTCACTACAGAATAAGTCCAATTGGATATTGGGGTAAGAGTTCAACTGTAGGTTGGTATAAGGTACTAGGATTCCTTTACTTGTAACCACTTGTTTTAATAATAGTAGATTCTCGGGAGTGATGACCTTAAAATCACTCGGTGAGGTTTTTACCGTGTAGGTTTTCCCCATTCGTAAAAAAATTACCGTGTTAATTTATTTTCCATTGCATACTTTGGATAATTGGTGATTTGTTTGTGCTACCACACGCTTTGCATGTTAATTTGATTAATTAATAAACTTGACTAATTAATCAATTAATATATCACAAAGGGTCAATACATTCTTGGCCTATCAATTGATTTATGAATAAACATCAAACATAAAACTATAATACCTGTGGTGATGGTGCCCTAGTGTCCAATGTTTCTACAGGGGTGTGTAGAGCTGGCTGGCTTAAAGAGAACCATGGACTTGCTCTAATTGTGTACCTGAAGTTTAAAGAGTACCATTGAGCTGGTGGCTGTGACCCTAAAGTCTGGTTGGAGAAGGCCATGTTATAAGGCTGATAAATTGGTGGGGGCCGAGATGAAAATGGGGCCTAAGATGAGGATGGGGCCTGGGATCTTTGTCTGCATGTAGAAGCCCTTCCCCTTGCCTACAACCAAATTTCAGCATGTTAAAGCAGTTATTGATGTATTGCTAGTAACAATTATGAATGCTCGAAAATGTGTTGAAAACACAAGAGTTGTTTAGACCTCCAAATAAAAATTACGGCTCGATAGATTTTACACTAATTTAAAACTAAGTGTGGAATAGTGTAAATGCGAGCGGATAAACAAACAAGCTACTCTAATCCATAATCTAAGCAACACAGCAGTAAAAAGGAATGTAAAAGAGTAGGGAAGAAAGATGCAAACACAAGATAATACACTGATGTGTTATCGAAGAGGAAACCAAAGAACTCGGCGAAAAATCTCTCCGTCGCCCTCAAAGCGAAAATCAATCCACTAGGTAATTAGTTGGGATACATGAGTTAGCAAGAGCACCTCCAAGCCTAATCTATCCGATGTACCTAAGCCGTCCAAGCTCCTACTCCAACAAGGCTTCTCGGAACCGTGTCTTGTCTAGTTCTCCGGATCCCGCAACAAGCTCCATGTTGCATTTGCCATTCTTGGGTTCTTTTAATGTTTCCCAGCAGCACCAAAACTTCACTTGACACTTTGAAAGGGTGTGGTAAGTATTTGGGCTATCAACCTTTCAATGGTATGGAAATAGAGAGGTAGGAGTTGAGGAAATTCCACAAGCAAATATGTAGAGAATTGTGGGTATAACAATCTCTAACTCTTAAGGTATTTGGTTAGGGTTTTCTCTCAGAAGCACTCCTTAACATTTGTGGGTAATGTAGGTATATATAGTGTGGGCACAGAAAGAGTGGATTAGAATAGACAGTTTGGCAGAACAGAATGTTTCGCGGGTGTCTCGCAGGAAGGCCTTACCCACGAGGTACTCGCGAAACGCAGCTGCCTCCATCCTGGCCTGAATCTTCGCATTCCAGCATGTGTAAAGCGCATGAGTCACTTCGCGGGATGCTAAGTCGCGAGCTACCCGCGAAAACTCTTCAGTCTACAATTGCTTGAGTCTTTACACTCTCTCTCTCTCTAACACACAACCCTTACAATCAAATCCCACAATAAATACAGGGTACATAAGATTGAATAAAATTACCATCAAATTTGGCACAGAATAAAAGCCAACAAAATACATAGTTGTAAATAACAACTTTACAATCTCCCCCTTTGGCTATTTCGTGACAAAACCCCTAAAACAGACTATAGACTTAAACGTGAGTTTGGGAACAATGGCAAAACTCACTCACACCTATTCTAGAAGTTGTGAAGCACTTGCACATATATACCTGTAACCTGAAACACTTGTACATAAACAAAACTTTCATTAAGCTTATGACAAGTTGAACACAAGGTACGTATATGAACAAGTAAAAAGCGATCAAGTTTATAAACAATATGAAACATGTAAGTATATCTTGATCATACAAAAACAGTCATTAAAGAATGACTACAATGAACATTTAGTAAGTAAATGCTCATCTGGACACGCAATACAATTAAGAACAATCCAAAGGATCAATTGCATGTCCCACACTCAGCCAATTCAAAATACACTAAATATTTGCATTTAGGATACAAGATCCTACTAGGGCACAAGAGTGAGGTACTTAAGACACATTTGCAATATCTTAAAAGTACAAACAAATATGCTACAAAGCATAGAGAAAGTCATAAATACTGAAATTAAACCATAGTATCAAAGCTTTAAACAAAAGTAGTAAAAACAGTAAACATAAAGCAGCAGTTATAAAAAACAATAACCAATAACCAATATATCAAAGTCTATGCTCCGCCTAACGCTGTGCAAGCTCTCTCTCAGCTCCCCCTCAAAAATTTCTCCCCCTTTTTGACTGGAATGGCCAAAGGGCTAGAATGCCTTAGACTCTGAGTCAGAACCATGACCGAGGGATAACTCCTCTATCTGAGTAGATAAGGCTGTGATCTATCCCTGAACATAAGCAAACTGGTTTTCTGTGTGCTGTACATGAGAATCCAGCAGAGTGTACATCTGCTCAACTCTAGCTATAAGATGATCAAGTCTGTCCGGTCCTTGAGCTGGTGTAGAAGATGATGGTTGAGCTGAGGGCTGATCAGATGACTCTGGGGCAGTAGTAAAGCGCTCCATCTCATCCTCTATGTCACCTTTCTCTTGCTTAACACGTGGTTGTGGTATGGTATGCACACTGGTCTTAGAGCCTTTGATGTGGGCTGTGCTCCTAGTCAATGTATGAGCACCAATGGGATAGTCTCTCTGAACCACAGTGAGACCACTTGGTAGTTTCAGCTTCGTCTTAGCAATTAACCCCATAATCAGTGAGGGAAAAGGCATTACAGTCCTTGAATTTTGCTTTTCAATGCTCTTCTTCAGAATGTGGAAGATGTGACTACATATATCAATCTCCTTGTGAGTAAACAAATGATGCAGAAATCTTGTCCTTGGAGCTGACAGTGTAGTAAGGTTGGTCACCGGATACAGGTTGTGAATCATCACGTATGCCAATGTTCGCATTTCTGGAGAAAATGGAATTGTGTTCATGGAGGTTTTCTTAGAAGTACCACCAAGTATCTTCACCATCTCGTCAATAGAACCCAATCTCTCGTCATATTGAATTGACATTGGCTGAGAGGGAGGACGAATCTCCAAAAAGTCTTGAATACTATCCCTTGTAATCATGAACTCCTTGTGCCTCACCTAGCGAACTATATTTATCATCTTCCACAGTAGCATTTGAGAAAATTCTCGATCTCTGAGTACACAATCCTAACCGGGTTTAACAGCTTGGTTTAAGTTCTTTCTTTGAACGCGCCAGAAATGAATGTGTGCTCAAGAGTTTCTAGCTGAACCACCCTTTCCATGATAATGGTGGCCTTTTTGTAGCAGTCATTGTACTTCATATCAGCTTCTGCTGACTTGAAGTTGTTAAAATTAGTGCATGCTCGTTTCGACATTGGTTTCTTTGTAGTTGCATGCTTGGTTGGAGCCATCTGTATAACAACAGAACCAGAAAAGAACCAAGAATACAAGGCACAAATAGAACATAACACATTATTAGATGTATGTTAGTTCAAAGTAGAATTGACAACATCTCAAAAAATATAGCACACCATACTCAAAACAGAGCAAATAGACACAAACAACCAACTAAAGATGTTAAACCATGTAAACCAACTTACAATGTATGAATGAAGTGAGTGTAACAATGTGTGCATAGGCTGTGCATGAGCTGGTGCCTGTGTGTGCATAGGCTGTGCATGTGCTGGTGCCTATTGTCGGACCGTGTGCCTTACCAATCCATCCAACCACCAATTGGTGAAGGATGAGGGGGCACAAATCTTTTATAGCATTCGATTGCAGACCAAGCCCATTGGTATTGGAGCGAATTGTGAAATCCCTCACAATCCCTCCCTCACAATGTGGCTCCAACGACTCGAACCTATGACCTTTGCTCTGATACCACTTGTCGGACTGTGTGCCTGACCAATCCATCCAACCACCAATTGGTGAAGGATGAGGGGGCAGAAATCTTTTATAGCATTCGATCGCAGACCAAGCCCATTGGTATTGGAGCGAATTGTGAAATCCCTCACAATCTTGATAGACCACAATCTGAATGACCCTTTGTGATTAACCCGAAATTAATTAATTAGCCAAGTTATTAATTAATCAATTAATCATGCAATTGCATGGAAGCACAAACAAATCACCAAAAACTAAATATGCAGCGGAAATTAAATAACACAGTAATCATGAAGGAGTTTCTTCATCCATAATAATTGTGCACAACAACTTGCGGCTGCAATGTACTCAGTTTCAGCCGTTGATAGAGAAACTGAATTTTGCTTTTTGCTCATCCATGATACCAAGTTGTTTCCGAGATAAAAATAACCACCAAAAGTGCTTTTTCTATCATCAATGCACCCGGCCCAGTCAGCATCAGAATATCCAGCTAGGCACTCATTTGAGTCTCTTGGATACCAAATTCCATAATCAGATGTGCCATTTATATAGCGGATAATTCGTTTGACTGCTGTTAAATGTGTCAAGTCTATGCCTTCAACTTGAGTGTATCCTTAGGCCACCAATCTAGACTTGTTTCGAACAACCTCACCATCTTCATCAGTTTTGTTCTTGAAGATCCACTTGGTGCCAATTACATGTGTATCCTTGGGCCTTGGTACCAACTCCCATACGTCATTTCTAACAAACTGATGCAACTCTTGATGCATGGACTCCACCCAATTCTCATCTTTTAAAGCTTCCTCCACTTTCTTTGGTTCAAATTGAGCAAGATAACAGTTGTACCCCACATGATTCACAATATAGGCCAGTCCTTTTCTCAAGCGAAGTCCTTCACCTACATTACCTGTGATATTACTGGATGGATGATTGAGGATTACCCTTGATGACGGTCTTTTGGAGCTGGAAGGTTCCTCATCGTGAGAAATTGGAGTTTGAACTTCCGGAGGTGTAAGAGGGCTTGAAGACCCTTGTGTTGATCTAGTTTCCCTTCTTGGTATAGGAGGTGTGGACTCCTTTTCCGGTGATTCTTTCTCAGCATCATCACCTTGAGACATGTTGTCATCAACCTCACTCTTCTTAAGGTTTGATCCTTCACCATCATCATCAATATCCTTTTCAGATATGGTGTCATCAATGACCACATTTATTGATTCCATCACAGTTTTAGTGTGCTTATTGAACACTCTATATGCTCGGCTATCTGTGGAATATCCTAGAAATATCCCTTCATCACTCTTAGCATCAAATTTTTCAGGATTATCCCTATCATTGAGAATGTAACATTTACTCCCAAATATTTGGAAATATTTCACTTTTGGCTTCTTTTCTCTCCAAATTTCATACGATGTCTTCTTTGTTCCTACTCGGAAGTAAATCCTATTTCCAATGTGGCATGTAGTATTCATAGCTTCAGCCCAAAACTTCTATGGAAGGTTTTTTTTAAGTAACATTACTCGAGCCATCTCTTGGATCACTTGGTTCTTCCTTTCAACTACCCCATTTTGTTGTGGAGTCTTTAGAGCTGAGAATTCCTTCTTGATGCCATGTTCATTGCAAAATGCTTCAAACTTTGCATTTTCAAACTCCTTCCCGCGGTCACTTCTGATTTTGACTATAGGAACTCCCTTTTCATTCATCAGTCTTTTGCACAATTTTTCCATCTTGTCACATGCTTCTGACTTCTCTCTAAGAAAATCCACCCAAGAATACCTCGAGAAATCATCTACTACCACCATAATATAGCGCTTTCCACCCATGCTTTCTGTTCTTGTTGGACCCATTAGATCCACATGTAGTAACTCTAAAGGGCGAGAAGTAGCAACCACATTTACTTTAGGATGGCTTGTCTTTGTTTGTTTTCCCAAACTTTGGTAAGCCAACCACAACTTCAAGCTTCAAGACTTTTGCCACTTGTTTGTAATTAGCATGTCCAAGTCGTTGATGCCACAACTCCAAGAGATTTACCCGAGCACTCCGACATGCTATGCTTGGTTTGGGAATGACCCCATAACAATTATCGGTGGTCCTAAGTCCCTTAAGAACTTGAACACCTTCTTCATTCAGGATTAGACATCCTTTCCTTAAAAATTGGACTAAGAAGTCTTCATCACAAATCTGAGTAATACTCAGCAAGTTCACTTTCAATCCCTTAATATACAGCACATCAGTCAACAGAAGCAGTCTCGGAATATCCACCGTTCCCTTTCCAAGAACTTGTGAATGACTACCATCTCCAAATGTCACAAAACCATCTTCCTTCTCTTTAAGAGTTTTGAATAGAGACTTATCTCCAGTCATATGCCTTGAACAACCGCTGTCAAGATACCACAAACATGAATTAAACACTTTCAATGCAGTATGCATAAAAAGACATCCATGAGAGAGACATTCTTGACCATCAAAGCAAGACTCATTTTTTTGTATTTCATTCAAGGATGAGTGTAGTTTCCTTTTTAGATGATCAAGTTTATCACACAAGTGTCTATTCCTTCTCTTATATTCATAAACTAAGGAATTTGACTCACACAAGCTGTTATGTATATCATGGTTCCTATGAACTAAGGATTTCAGCATGTGACTAAAGATTCTTGCATGTTTCTTTAATTTAAATAACTCTAAAAGCGCATTACTAGAATAGTCTTCAAATATGCTCATAGAGCCATTTTCACAAACGCCTTTACTATCCTTCATGTTGGCTTTTACCAAGTCACTTTTCATGGCACACCAAGGGGTCTAGGATCACACTTAGGTATTTAAACCACAGAAAGTGCACCTGCTCTAATACCAATTGAATGCTCGAAAATGTGTTGAAAACACAAGAGCTGTTTAGACCCCCAAATAAAAATTACGGCTCGATAGATTTTACACTAACTTAAAACTAAGTGCGGAATAGTGTAAATGTGAGCGGATAAATAAACAAGCTACTCTAATCCATAATCTAGCCAACACAACAGTAATAAGGAATGTAAAAGAGTAGGGAAGAAAGATGCAAACACAAGATAACATGTCGATGTGTTATCGAAGAGGAAACCAAAGAACTCGGCAAAAAACCTCTCTGCCGTCCTCCAAGCGGAAATTGATCTACTAGACAATTAGTTGGGATACATGAGTTAGCAAGATAACCTCCAAGCCTAATCTACTCGATGTATCTAAGCCCTCCAAGCTCCTACTCCAACAAGGCTTTTCGGAACCGTGTCTTGTCTAGTTCTCCGGATCCCGCAACAAGCTCCATGTTGCATTTGCCATTCTTGGGTTCTTTTAATGCTTCCCAGCAGCACCAAAACTTCACTTGACACTTTGAAAGGGTGTGGTAAATGTTTGCGCTATCAACCTCTCAATAGTACGGAAATGGAAAGTTAGGAGTTGAAGAAATTCCACAAGCAAATGTGTAGAGAATTATGGGTATAACAATCACTAACTCTCAAGGTGTTTGGCTAGGGTTTTCTCTTAGAAGCACTTCTCAACATTTGTTGGTAATGTGGATATATATAGTGTGGGCACATAAAAAGTGGATCAGAATGGACAGTTTGGCAGAACAGAATATTTCGCGGGTGTCTCGCGGGAAGGCCTTACCCGCGAGGTACTCGCGAAACACAACTGTCTCCACCCTAGCCTGACTATTCGCATTTCAGCATGTGCAAAGCACATGAGTCACTTCGCAGGATGCTAAGTCATGAGCTACCCGCGAAAACTCTTCAGTCTTTAATTGCTTGAGTCTTCACACTCTTTCTCTCTAACACACAACCTGAACAGTTTTAGACCCTTTAACCTAACCAGATTAGCCTAGTTAATTAGCCAAGTGATTAACTTAGTTAAATTATGCAAATCTAGGTTAACACAATCAATTAATCATATCAAGAAATAAAGCAGCGGAAATATAAATAACACAATGATATGATCACTCAGGAAACCACATGGTAAAAACCTGGGGAGGATTTGACCTAGCTATCCTCAAGGTAAACTTGAATCCACTATACGAAAGAATCGAAGTTCATACAAAAGGACTTACAAGCTCCTCGCTTGACTTCCTAATGCTACCCACCAGTAGAACTTACTGACACGACCACGTGTAAGCGCCGAATCCATGGACTCCTTCTTTCTTGGATTCTCCAATCAGCTACAAGCACCCACGCTTGTTATTCTTTAAGCTCCAATGGTAGCAACCGAGTTGATCATCAAGATGTTGAAATAATCTCTACCTTGAAAACCCTAAGTTTATGTGAAGGAAAGCTCCTCAATGATCTCACAAAAGATTCACACGAACAGCAAAGTATGAGCAACAATACACTCAGAGCAACTCATAAAAACGTGGCTAGGGTTTTGCCTTATATACCTAGGGCAAAAACATAAAATCCTAAACGTTTAATGAGGTAGGGCTAAGTTGGAAAAATCTGCAGAAAAACATTCTGCTTGAGATTCGATCGATCGAGTCTTTATTTCGATCGATCGAGCCAGGTCGAAATGCACCAATGCATCTGCAGCCTCTCGATTTCAACTTTACATGAAAGACACAACTTTGAGCAAGCCTAAACAAGACTAAACAACCTGTTTTGATCATGATTTGCCAACAATACAAATTAGAGTTCTAAATACATAAATTCCTAAATCTTTAGAACCTAACAAACTCCTCCTTTGGCAATCCGTGACAAAACACAAACACTAAACTCAAAGTTTACAAGTAAAAGCCCTTTACATAAATAATGCTCATAAATACTAAAATTCAATCCTAACTACTATCCATCAGTTGCAAGTGTAGACAGCAGCTCAATTGAATAAACCTGTATATTCCTGAAACACTCAACAAACGCATAAACGCATGTGTGATAGAAAAAAGTAAATTAACAGATATGTAAACTAACTTTTCCCTTAAGTTAGATATAACACAAATAAAACATTCTTGTAAAGATTCACACAACACATAATAAAGGCATATATCAATGAATAATCTCATAAATATAAATCAATAAGCAGTGAATCACAAACACCAAGAATCATCCATATCAAAATAAATGTATCTCCCCCTATCATGAAAAGCCCCAAAAATGATATACAAAGTGAATCACCTAGATACAATCTAAAATCTCCACTAGCTCCTCAAAACAAAAAAAACTCTCCCCTTAACAACAAAAACTCCTCTACAAGGTGTCAAAACTCCACTCCTCCTTTTTGTGATGGAATGCCAAAGAGCAATCACAAGCCATCATCAAAAGGAGGTGGTGAGGGTGAATGTAGATGCACCAAGTCAGCTCGCAATGCACGTATCTCATCAAGTAAGTCCACCAAAATCTGACCATGAGCCGCCTGAACGGTCATGATAGTCTCCAAGGTACAATGTACATCAAAGGCATTCGATGGAGGTGGAGGAACATCAGCAGCAGCAGTAGCATCAACAGGATCATCAACATCCTCACTAGCAGGACCTGTAGAAGAAGAGGGAGGAGGTGCAGTACCAGAAGGCTCAGACCTAGGGTGTTTAGAGCCAACTCGAAGGTGAGCAGCCCTCTGTTTAAGAAAAGATGCACCTATGGGAGCAATAACATGAACGGGCTCAGAGGAAGGGAAATCATCTAGACCTAAATAAAGCAAAATCCTATGAATAAAGATAGGATGGACAAGAGCATGAGAAGAAGATGAACTCCTATACACTTCGTTCAAAGAACGAAGAAACAAATGAGGAAAACTAATAGGAGCATCAGTGACAAGAGCATACAAAAAGACACACCGCTCGAGAGGAATGGTGTGTAGATGAGAAATGGGCCAAAAAGAATGACACACTATCCTAAAGAAGAGATAATGTAACTCAGATAGCTCAGCAGTGGTGATCCTAGGATCAGAACCCTACTGGATAGAAGACCCAGTGATGTAAGACATGACATCACTCAACAAAGAAGACTCATCATAAGGGTAGACTGGGTGTTGGACCAAGGGTACCACTAGAGCATTAGCCACTACCGTAGGAGTAATGGTGTACTCTACGCCTCGTATCCAACTCTTTACCAAAGTGTTGGAATCATAGACGCGGATAGAGATGTTCGAAAAGAACTCTTTAATCAAGGTAGCAGGTGGAGGAGGATCAGAAATATCCACCAAGGGTAACCAGTCCCGATGCTTAAAATTTACCCTAATGGCAGGATCAAGCTCATTTAAGACTACAGAATGCTTAGACCAAATTTTTCTCCTAAGGTTCAGCTTATCATAAATCTCTTGGTTTTTCTCACTTGGAAACTTCTCTCGGTCAAAAGAATGTGGGGAAGGAGTAGGAGAGGGAACAAACCTACGAGCTCTAGTTTTCCTAGGCATGATACTAAGGAAAGGACAGAGACACAGAGAAAGAACCAACAGAACAAAAACAGAACAAAAAAAACAAAACCCAAGGGCAGACTACAAGTTAGCACAGAAACAAAATAGAACAAAAGTCTATATGATGCATGAACAGTATTAATGACATGATGCATGTTCTAATGTAGTAAACAAAGTTCAGATTCAGTTCAATTACACAAAATTGACTTGAGCATAGAGTTTCTACCAAAAACCCCAAAAATTTGAAAAGCCACTTGAATGTTTTGAAACAAATTGATGAATTGATCATCACACATGGTTGAAAACTGATTAGAATGACCAATTTCATCAAAACAACAAGCTAATTTTATCAATTTAACTCAATTGAACAAAATCCCAAAATCGGATCAATCTCAAACCCTAGAATTTTCAATTTTTCACAAATCTCAAAATTGATCAAATTAACCAACACGGATCAATGTAATAACATCCTAGGAACAATCCCATTGATCAATTTCATAAAAAAATGGATTGAATCATCAAAAACCCCAAAATGCATAGGTTTGAAATTCCCAAATTCAAATGCATGAAAACTGCATGAAATGTGAAAATAAAAGCAAAAGGAAGGGTAAAATAGACATACCGGCTCAAGGAGAGAGAAACCTTGCAAAGATTTTGGAATAAAACGACAAAAAAATCACTGTGGAGCCTTGCTGAGTCAGAGAGAGAAGAGAAAAGTTTGAAACTTTTTGAAAAGTGACTTTGAAAAAGTCAGATCTGAGTTTTTAAAAAACTTGATTCACGATATTCGAAAATTACGTTCGATCGATCGAATCAATCCGAGAATTCTAAAGAATTTTAAGCAATTTTCGATCGATCGAAAAACAGATTGGATCGATCGAAACATGCAACTGCTCAAAACATTTTGGAAAAAATCACAGTTTTGAAAAACGATAACCAATTTTTGAAAACAACTTCTCAATGCATTAAAATTGATGAACAAAATGCATGAGTATGAGATGGAATGCTTTTCAAAAACCCAAGTTTTGATCCCAGCTTCTCCAAAGAAAATTTCAACCATTCTCCCTTTTAAATTCTTAAGCAAAAAAAATGTTTTGCATAATACTCAAGGTATGTTCAAACTTGGTTGGTCAGATCAAAAACACACACAATATCATGTACAGTGTTTAGCAAAAAGTAACTTGTGTAGTGTGTGCAACTAGCAAAAACTTGAGATACATGTGAGGTGATATGTGAATAGAAATCAACCACAAAGTCTACAAAATTCATCACATAGAATTTAAAAGAGACTATCACCTAAGAGTTACATCTTATAACTCCCACATCTCCTAGATCATAAGCTTGCAATCATGTAAGTTTCTTGAATTTTTGCCTCATAATATACACACCAATTTTAGTTTAAGTGATTTGGCATCAAGCCTAATAGTACACACTAATTTTAAGCATTAAGCATTTAAACCGAGGCTTCACCTTATGTTCTTTTTTTGTGCATGTGCTACACTTTCTCGAGCACAGAATCTTAAGATATGTACTAAGGTGTTCATGATTGACTAGTGAACAGTGGTGAGATGGTTATTTATGCATTTCTCAAAAGGATCAAGTCTGACAGTCAAATAATATGTGACTTCAAGATTAAGACAAAGTGATAAACACCATAAACATCTTTTCCACACAACATGCACTACAAAGTTTCAACTAGTCAAGTGTAATAAATAAGCTCATCAAAGCTAAATAGGATATAAGTACATGTTCTGTGTACACAAATAAATCCTAGAATGAAATGCATGAATGTTATGCAATGTAAGTCCTAGAAAAAAAAACAAAAACACAAAAACCGAAGAACAATGGTCACAAATGAATGAGCAATGAAGTACAAGGACTATGTCAGAAAAACTCAATTATATCGAGTCTTTTGCATCCAAAACCTATTAGATGCACCAGGAGCATTGGAGTTCTTATTCACGTTCGAGTGATTTCCAACTCCAGGATTGGAATAAAGGTTTAAAACCTTCACCAATTCACTAATGAATGCTATAGGATCTTGTGCTTGAGGCACAAACACTTTTGGTTTATTTGCTCTCTTTGTAGCTTGAAGCTTGTAACAGTTAGGACGAATGTGTCCAGACTTTCCACAAAAATGGCAAATCCATGCAGGTTTACCATGCATCTTGTCCTTAGAAAGGATAGATTTCTTAGGTTTAGACTCTTTCAGATCAACCCTAATCTTCCTAGATGGTGAAACTTCTATGGGTTTGACAACCTCACTTACAGGGGGTTTGACAGTTTCATTAACGACCTCACTCACGAAAGGTTCAGAAGAAGATGAAGGAACAAAGTTTGTGGAAGTAGGAGCAGTAGACACATTGATGCTTTCAATAAAACCTAATCCAGATTTGTCAGAAGGAGTCTTTTGAACACTCAGCATTTGATCAAGTTTAGAACTAGCAGATCTAGCAACAGATAAATCATATTCCAAAGTTTTAATTTTATCAAGCAAGAGCATATTTTCAGATTTCACATTGTTCAAAAGATCATTAGCATCAAACAATTTAACAAGTAAATTTTTCTTTTCAAGCTCAAGAGATTCAATTTTCTTCAGGCTAAGTTCAACATTCATAGCATCCTTTGTATCAACTTTGCAAAGTTTATTATAGGTTTCTTGAAGATCTGCATCCTCAGAGAGTTCCTCATTATAAGGGTTTTCTTTAGCAGATACACTTTCATTGACTACTACAGTAGCAGTGAAAGCAATGAAGTTTCCATCCTCGTCACATCTAGACTTATCATTAGAAACCTCATTATCACTAAGAGTTACAGTCATAGCCTTACCCTTAGACTTCAAGTAAGTAGGACATTCAGACTTAACATGACCATACCCTTGACAACCAAAACACTGAGCACCCAAAAAATTGTTTGAAGATTGATCAACTTTTTCTCTAGGTTTTTCAAAGTTATTTACCTTAGTGGGATCATTCTTCCTAAAATTTCTAGGTTCAACAGTGTTTGTACCTCTTGTCTTTCTGTTGTTATTCCTAAGAAAGTCTCTAAAGTTCTTAGCAAGGTACGCAATCTCTGTAGCAGAGAGTTCATCATCAAATCCACTAACCTCAACATCATTAACTGACTTAAGAGTCATTGATTTGGATTTGCTAGCTTTGGGTAGGTCTAGCTCATAGGACTGAAGAGATCCTACAAGCTCATCAACAGGGATGGAGTCCACATCTTTGCTCTCAGTAATGGCAGTCACTTTAGGCCTAAAGTCCTCAGTCAAGGATCTAAGAATCTTCCTAACAATTTTAGGTTGGTCATAGACTTCACCCAGATTAAAAGCAGAATTAACAATATCATTCAGTTTAGCATAGAATTCATCAAAAAATTCATCATCAGACATTCTAATGATTTCAAATCTAGAAGTTAATTGCTGCAGTTTATTAATCTTAACTGCCTTTATGCCTTCATGCACAGTTTGAAGGATTTTCTAAGCAGTATGAGCAACCTCAACATTAGATATTCTCTTAAATTCCTCCATAAAAACAGCATTAAAGATGACATTCATAGCTTTGCTATTGAACCCAGCTGCTTCTTTTTGAGAAGTTTGCCACTCACTCACAGGAGTAGTGGGCTTCTCCCATCCGTACTCAACGGAATTCCAAACCCTCTCTCCTCAATAGATTTCAAGAATGCTTTCATCCTTACTTTCCAATAAGCATAGTTATTCCCATCAAAGTGAGGAGGAACAACAAGAGAGTGTCCATGTTCCATGACAACAGGGGTCAAGGATTAGCTCAGAGATCAAAAGATCAACAACACAAGAGCAACCCGCTCTGATACCACTTGAACAGTTTTAGACCCCTTAACCCAACCAGATTAGCCTAGTTAATTAGCCAAGTGATTAACTTAGTCAAATTATGCAAATCTAGGTTAACACAATCAATTAATCATATCAAGAAATAAAGCAGCGAAAATATAAATAACACAATGATATGATCACCTAAGAAACCACACGGTAAAAACCTGGGGGGGATTTGACCTAGCTATCCTCAAGGTAAACTTGAATCCACTATACGAAAGAATCGAAGTTCATACAAAAGGACTTACAAGCTCCCCGCTTGACTTCCTAATACTACCCACTAGTAGAACTTAATGACACGACCACGTGCAAACTCTGAATCCACGGTCTCCTTCTTTCTTGGATTCTCTAATCAGTTACAAGCACCCATGCTTGTTATTCTTTAAGCTCCAATGGTAGCAATTGAGTTGATCATCAAGATGTTGAAATAATCTCTACCTTGAAAACCTTAAGTTTATGTGAAGGAAAGCTCCTCAATGATCTCACAAGAGATTCACACAAACAGTAAAGTATGAGCAACAATACACTCAGAGCAACTCATAAAAACGTGGCTAGGGTTTTGCCTTATATACCTAGGGCAAAAACATAAAACCCTAAACGTTTAATGAGGTAGGGCTGAGTTGGAAAAATCTGCAGAAAAACATTCTGTCCGAGATTTGATCGATCGAGTCTTTCTTTCGATCGATCGAGCCAGGCCGAAATGCACCAATGCATCTGCAGCCTCTCGATTCCAACTTTACATGAAAGACACAACTTTGAGCAAGCCTAAACAAGACTAAACAACCTGTTTTGATCATGATTTGCCAACAATACAAATTAGAGTTCTAAATACATAAATTCTTAAATCTTTAGAACCTAATACAACCCTTACAATCAAATCCCACAATAAATACAGGGTACATAAGATTGAATAAAATTACAATCAAATTTGGCACGGAATAAAAGCCAACAAAATACATAGTTGTAAATAACAACTTTGCAAATTAAATAAACACATACAAAATACTTATTGATTTAGCTTTCTGCATTCTCTTCCTCCTCTCCCATGGTGCTTCACCAGTGACATTAGCCTTGTATCCTCTTGCATTGTGCCCTTCCCTTTGACATCTCCCACACATGATGGGCTGCTTCTCTCTATAAACTTTGTAAGGGTTCCTTGAGACATTAGCATCCCTCTTCCTTTTTATGGGTGGCCTGCCACCTTATAGACATTAGGTGCAACAGGAGTAGGTAGGCCACTTGGAATCCACTCAGACTAGCTAGGCATAGGAGGTAAGGGTGTCTTGTATGTCTCTCCATAAGCATATTTGTAGTAGCATGGATGGGTGTAATCCTTTGGTTTCTCACAATTCACAAAAATGGCTGCAACTCCATGCTTGCAAGGAATTCTTATCAAGTCCCACACTCTACAACTACATGTCTTCCTTACCAAGTCCACCACATGCCTCTCCCTCTCATTGTCAACTTCTACACAAACCTCCCAGATGGCATTGCATAGAAGCCCTTACACTCTACTTTCAGCTTCTCCATCCCGACTTGTATGTTTGGACACAATTTGCCACAATACTTTTCTATGCTAGTCCTTTTTATGTAAAGTCTGCTTATAAGCCTAACCCTAATTCATTATAGAGATTGGCTTATCTCTAGCCTTTAAAATCATGGAGTTAAAGCTCTCACTCAAATTGTTGACAATACAATCAGTTGGCCTTAGAAGTAAAATGAGATCTGGTCCATTGTGCATGATCTATATTTGCAAGATATTTCCAAGCTTCTTCATCCAAATCTTTTAGATATTGCATCTCCCTCTTAAATTCCCTAACTGATGTTGTGTTAGCACACCTTCAAAATACACTCTTCAACTCCATACCCTTGTGGTTAATTTTGAAGTTGTTGTATATGTGCTTCACACAATACCTATGCTCTATAGTTGGGAATAGAGTTTTCATTGCAGGTATAAGGCCTTGAGTATTATAAGCAAGTTAGCAAGTTTAGAATCACAAATAAGTAAGTAGTATGATCAATATGAACATCACAAGTAATAATTATGAGTAGTATGAGAATACCTTATGTCTGTCACTAATGAATACCAAATTTAGTTGCTCTAGCCTACCAATGTCATCTACAAACTGCTCCAAGAACTAGATCCAACTATCCTTGTTCTCTTGCTCAACCACAACCATTGCCATTGGGAATATATTGTCATTTCCATCCTTGGCAGTGACAGATAGTAATTGCCTACCAAACCTAACCTTCAAGTGACATCCATCTAGCCCAACAAATAGTCTACAACCACCTAGAAACCCTTGTTTTTTAGCATTGTACCTAATGTATATCCTTTTGAACTTAGGTTGTACATTCTCATCTTCCATCTCTGTTTGCAGTATCACTTTACTTCCTGCATCTGTCATTCTTATCATTTTTGCATAATCTCTAAGTAGGCTATACTGCTGCTTTTCATTCCCAGTGATCAAACCTTTAGCTACCTTTCTTGATCTATACACTTGACTAAGACTTAAATAAATTGAAATATGTTGCATGACATGGTGTTAGACACCTGAGATCTCCTAATTAGGATTTTTACTAAAATCTTCCAAGTACCTGTTTGCCACATATGCTGATATAAGTTGACTATTTTGAAATGTTAGGGGGTAGGTACACTCAGGATCAAGTGTCTTGATCTAAAATGTGCACTCTCCACTAACCATAGAAGCATAACACCTATATTCACACTTATTCTTACAATGTACAGAAATCTTCTTATTCTCATTTGAATGTTGAAATAGCGTATAAAACACTATGAACGTTTAGACCCCCAATTACAGAATTATCAATTCAAGCTTAATGTCAAACAATATATGTGCGGAAAATGAACATAAGCTAATAACAAAATTGATAAACAATCTAAACCAACTAAAATCACATCCACAGCAGAAATTAAATGGCAAAGATTAAGGGAAGAGAGATGCAAACACAAGGACAACACAACGATATGTTATCGAAGAGGAAACCGAAGCCCTTGGCGTAAAACCTCTCCGCCGCCCTCTATGCGGTTAATAATCCACTAGAAAATATAGTTGGGATACATGAATAGCAATAGACCCTCCAAGCCTAATCTACCCAGTGTACCTAAGGCCTCCAAGCTTCTTGTTCTAACGAGGTTGCGCCAAACCTTTATCTTTTCTAGCTTACCGGATTCCGCTATAGCCCATAGCATCAACCAATATCAATTGGTCTCTTCCTAACTGCTTCCTAAAGCACCAAAAAGACTTCTCACAGATGTGGGTATGGTAAGAAAATGATTTGGCTAATGAACCTCTCAAAGATGTAATGGAGAGGATGAGAGTAGAGGAATTTGAAGAGTCTTTATGTAAAGATTGTGAATGAGTCAATCTTGTTTTTTTCTAGGGTTTCTCTTTCAAAATTCTCTCTGGAAGCTCTCTACATTTTGTGGGTATAAGGGTCTATACATATTGGTGTGTGTTTGGAATGCAAAGAGTCATTTTTCTAAAACAGAGCTAGCTGGCGACTTGGCCTTGCAACTTGACTGAGTCGTGAGTTCAAGCCGCGAGCTAACTGAATGGCCAGTCTGGACTTTTTGTCATGTAGTGCTATAGTTGGCATGACGATTTAGCTTCTCTGCATGCTTCACTCGTGTGCAACTTCTGGCGGCTTGCCAGTCGCGAGCCACCCGCGAGATCCAGTTGCGAGTCCCTATTTCATTGCATAGTCTTGAGCATTTCTTCACATTCTCTCACACACTACCCTTACATGATTTCCACCTAAATACAGGATTTCTAAATGCTGAATTACAAGTAAATTTGGCACGGAATAAAGCCAACAAGATGGTTGATTAAATTCAATCTTACAATATCCCTTTTTGACTATTCCGTGACAAAATCCTACAACAAACTCTAGAGTTGGCCATGTGGTTCTTCTACCACCACAGTATCACCATCACTCTACAGTTGGCCATCTCTATCTTTCCCTCCACCAACCCCTCCATCTACCCCTCCACCTTCCCTTCCACCAACCCTTTCAGGAAACTGTAAAGGAGCATGACCACTTTTCACATACAGTATGATGGTGCCTATTGGCCATTCTGCACGAAACTTACACATAGACACCATATCTGCATCATTATTTATGAGCCTCAAGTCTTGCTCTAAGTTGCCCTCAAAAACTAAATAATGAAACCTATGTGGTTCATCAACCCTTAAATCATCACATATACCTTCTCTTTCAAAATAACTAAGCTTATCAGGATCCTTATCATACACTATTTCAACTTTCCCACCAAAATATTCTAAATTTGGGTTCTACAGAAAAGTACCCCCATAATGAACCTCGAATTTGAACTCTATATCATCCATCAGCAATAGCAAATTACCATTTTACACATAGACAATTAACGAATTGTAAAAGAACAGACACATAAAGAATAAACACTTGTATGTTTCTGTTTTGCTTTTGAAAGGCAACACACATAGGGGGCAAGGTCCACATGTTTCTATTTTACTAATAAACGCATGCAAACACTAAAATTAAAACCCAACATATTCACAGGATCCATAATGAGGCACAATGACCACGACAGACAAAATGCCCATGAACATCAACAAATTATATCCATAGGTGGTCACATTTTTCATAAACATCAACAAATTCATGTAACATTCTCAATAATGATGAGCTTTGATAGATAAATACATGTAACATTGACTGATTTCTCAAAAAATTATAAAACCCAAATAAACCCAAAGAAAAATAGTTCGAAAACCCAAATAATGATTGATTTATTACTTGGATTTAGGTCCCTTGAACAACCCGTTGCTCGTCTCGATTTATTCTTGCAGCACAATTTGTATATCAGATGCAGATGGAGATTTTTCATGATTCTAGGGCTCGTGAGGAAAGTATTTAAGGGAAAGTGGTTTTGATCCTTATGTTTTGACAACTCCAAACACACACCCACACCTAGTATATTCCCTTGAGGATTTCCAAGCAAGGAAGTCTATCCATACCAACCATTAAATTGGTATCGGTATTTAGCTAAAATGTATAGAATAAAATATCTAGCTATATCGAATATTTTTTAGGTGTTTCAACCATTATAATAAACAATAATTAAAAAAGTTAAAAAAATAAAAAATGATTAAACATGTTATTAGAACTAATACATTGGATTATTTTATCTAAGCTAATATTTAGGCTTATAAAATATGTGGATTTAAAATTATATGTTTATACACATGTAAATAAATAAAACATATGTACATACAAAAATACATCCACACATATCTTATATATGTAAGTATATAAATAACAGTATTCCCAAAATGGTACATTAGTATCAATTGATATGAAAATAGTTTGTTCCTCTCGCCAAACTAAAATGACATCCAATATGAAATTGACTCCCTTGTTTCCAAGATCTTGAGTTTAATCAAAAAACAAGATATTGTGTTTGTACATGTTATTCCTTAGTGTGTGTGTGTGTATATGTATATAACGAAGTGGTGTTCGAGTCTTTGTGAGACCATTCTACTCTCTACCCACTCTCCTTAGAGCAAACTTTGCCCCTCTCACTCAGAAGAAACACTCCAATCTTCGTGTCTTGTGAACAAAATTGTGTTTCTTTCTTTCTTTGACTTTGCAACTAATATGCTTTCTATACGTATTTTAAAAAACCATCATTTATACATGAGGGACTCTCTATTGGTATTGTGTTATATGAATAGAAACTTTGTTTTATAAAAAATAATTACTACATGGTAAACATCCTATGTGGGACTCATGGATTCCACCAATTTAAACCATTTTTAATTGGGAACTTTAGCCATCAATTTCTTATTCACTCCTAGCACATTTTTATGGTGGATTCTGTAATAATATTTATTTTATTCTGGACATACTGTGGATTGACATCTCATATTGTTGTGAAAATATTGTAAGATTTGATTGTGTCCCTATACGAACTCAAACAAAATAGGTCCCTTATGCAAGAAAAAGACATTGCTTTGCCACTAAGGGAAAAAAATATATAAATAAATAAAATGGCATTCCTTTCCATGAGCTTCAGGCTTAAGTTTTTCCAATTTCAGTTTAAAGTAATGTTAATAGCATGTTGTGATATTGATATCATATGTGCTTAAGCTCAACTCATGTGGAGGGTAGTTTGAAATGTGGTTTCTATAGCCATAAGTGCCTCCTAATAAATTTCAACAAATAAAAACCCAAGCTTTCATTTCAATTCAATTCAATTTTAAACCAAACAACCATTTCAAATCTCTAGGGCTTTCTTCTTTGGTGAATTGGAGCGACTAGGGCGGTGTCATATTCTTCTAAAGAAGATCCAAAAATCAAAGTTCCAAGAGAAAGAGGGGCCCACTATTACTACCACTACTAATGCCTCTACTTGTTAGCATTTTAACATTTCTAGATGAGATTAAAAAAATATTAATAATGTTGGAAATTTAGACCCCTTAAACAACCAGATTGCGTAGCCTAGATTAATTAGCCAAGTTGTTACTTAGTCAAATTAAGTAATTCTAGGTTAAAACAATCCAAACAATCATATCAAGAATATAAAGCAGCGGAAAATAAATAACACAAGATATGATCACCCAGGAAACCACACGGTAAAAACCTGGGGAGGATTTGACCCACCGATCCTCAAGGCTAACCTGAATTCACTATGAAAGAATTGAAGTTCGTACAAAAGGACTACAAGCTCCCCGCTCGACTTCCTAATGCTACCCACCAGTAGAACTTCCTGACACGACCACGCGCAGGCTCCGAATCCACGGACTACTTCTTTCTTGAATTCCTCAATCAGCTACAAGCTCCCCGCTTGCTTTTCTTTTAAGTTCCAATGGTTGCAACAGTAATGATCTTCAAGATGTTGAAATAATCTCCACCATGAAAACCCTAAGTTTTGTGTAAAGGAAAGCTCCTCAAAGATCTCACACGAGATTCACACAAAACAGCAATGTATGAGCAACAATACAATATGGACAACCTTCAAAAACGTGGCTAGGGTTTTATTTATATACCTAGGGTAAAAACATAAAACCCTAAACGTTTAATGAAGTAGGGCTGAGTTGGAAATTCTGCAGAAAATTCAACCTGTGCGATTTTCGATCGATCGAGTCTATTCTTCGATCGATCGAGCCAGGCCGAAAGTCCCAAGTACTTCTGCAGCCACTCGATTCCAACTTTACAATATTAAACCAACTTTGAGCAAGTCTAAATAAGACTAAATACAATGTTTTGATCATGGTTTGCCAACATTACAAATTAGAGTTCTAAATACATAAAATCCTAAGACCTTAGAACCTAACAAACTCCCCCTTTGGCAATCCGTGACAAAACCCTAATTAACAGCTCAAAGTTTTACAAATAAAAAGCCCTTTACAAAGATAATGCTCATAAAATTCAATTCAGCCTAACTACTATCCATAGTTGCAAGTGTAGACAGCAGCTTAGTTGAATCAACCTGTATAATCCTGAAATACTCAACAAACGCATAAACGCATGTGTGACAGTAAAGAGTAAAACAACAGGTATAACATTCTTGTAAGATCCACACAACACAAAATAAAGACATATAAAAATGAACAAGTCATAAATATAAATCAATACGCAGTGAATCATAAAGCAACAAGAATCAATAAAAAATATCATGTATATCAATCAATGTTACTCCCCCTAACATGAATATCCCCAAAAATGATATACAAAGTGAAGCACATAGATACAATCTAAAACTCCACAAGCTCCTCTAAAAAAAAAAAAATCTCCCCCTAACAACAAAAACTCTACTACAAGTCAAAACTCCACTCCCCCTTTTTGTGACGGAATGCCAAAGGGCAATCACAAGTCGCCATCAAAAGGAGGTGGTGAGGGTGAATGAAGACGCGCAAGATCAGCTCGGAGAGCACGCATCTCATCCAGCAAGTCCACCAAAATCTGACCATGAGCCTGCTGAACAGTCATGACAGTCTCCAAAGTACGACGAACATCAAAGTCGGCCGAAGGAGGTGGAGGAACATCAGCAGCAGCATCATCATCACCAACAGGAATAGGAATATCCTCACCAGCCATACCTGCAGAAGAAGAAGGAGGAGGTGCGCTACTAGAGGGCTCAGATCTAGGGTGTTTAGAACCAGCTCGAAGATGAGCGGCCCTCTGTCTAAGAAAAGACGCACCTAAAGGACCTATCACATGGACGGGCTCAGAGGAAGGAAAGTCACTAAGACCAAGATAGAGAAGAATCCTATGAATGAAAATAGGATGAACAAGAGCATGAGCAGTAGATGAACTCCTATAAACTTCGTTCAAAGAACGAAGAAAAAGATGGGGAAAACTAATAGGAGCATCAGTAACAAGAGCGTACAGAAATACACACCTCTCAAGAGGAATGGTGTGAACATGGGAAATAGGCCAGATCGAATGACAAGCTATCCGAAAGAACAGATAGTGCAACCCAGAGAGCTCAGCAGAAGTGATCCGAGGATCAGAACCCCACTGGACAGTAGTACCAGTGACGTATGACAAAACATCGCTAATCTCGGGAGACTCATCATAAGGATAGACAGGATGCTGGACCAAAGGTACCCCTAGAGCATCAGCCACTACCCGAGGAGTAATGGTGTACTCTACGCCTCGTATCCAACTCTTAACTAGAGTGTTGGAATCATAGACGCGGATAGAGATGTTCGAATAGAACTCTCTAATCAAGGCAGAAGGTGGAGGAGGATCAGAAACATCCACCAAGGGTAACCAACCCCGACGCTCAAAATTTGCCCTAATGGCAGGATCAAGCTCATCTAATAGCACAGAACGCTCAGCCCAAATCTTTCTCTTAACGGTCAGTTTCTCAAAAGTCTCTTGGTTTTCCTCACTCGGAAACCTCTCACTATCAAAGGATGGAGGGGGTGAAGGAGAAGGTGAGGGAACACTCCTACGGGCTCTAGTTTTCCTAGGCATAGTGCTAAGGAAAGGACAGAGACACACAGAGAAAAACACAAAGAAACAAGAGAAAACAAAACCAAGGGCAGACTGCAAATTAGCACAATAAATAATATAGAACAAAAATCTATATGATGCATGAACAATAACATGTTGTGATGCATGATCTAAATGCAGTGACAAATTAAGTTTAATTGAGAGTAATTGGACAAAATTGGCTTGAACAAGGAATTTCTATCAAAAAACCCAAAATTTTTAAAAAATCACTTGAAAATTTTGTACCAAATTGATGAATTAAGCATTACAAAACACAGCACATAGATTATAATGCTTAATTACACCAACACAACAAGCCAATTTCATCAAATTCAACCCAATTTAACAAAAGCCCCAATTCGGATCAAGAACAAACCCTAGAATTTTCAATTTTTCACAAAACACAAAATTGATCAAATTAACCACCAAGGATCATTAATATAATGTGTCCCCACAAAAACCCAATGATCAATTTCATAAAATAAGGTTTGAATCAACAGAAAATCCACAAAGAATAAAGTCCGAAAATTACCCTTAAATGCATGGATTTATGCATGAAATAATGAAAATAACATCAAAAGGAAGGGCAAAAGAGTCTTACCGGCTTGAGGAAAGAGAGATTTTGCAAAAACAACGGAGGAAAACGACAAAAATCTGAACTGTGGAGTCTTGCCAACGCGGAGAGAGAGAAAAAGTTTGAAAAAGGTTTGAATAGAACCTTTGAAAAAGTCAGAACTGAACTTTTAAAAAGCTTTTCCACGATTTTCGATCGATCGAAAATTACATTCGATCGATCGAAAAGCACAGTCATTTTAAGACAAATGAGAGCACTTTTTCGATTGATCGAAAAACAGGTTGGATCGATCGAAATGGGCAGAGGCTCACTAAATTTTGGAAAAATCACAGTTTTTGAAAGACACAAGCCTAATTTTGAAAATAACTCCTCAAAGCATTAAATTGAAGAAACAAAATGCATGAGTATGAGATGGAATGCTTTTTCAAAAACCCAAAATTTTGAACCCAATATTCTTAAACAAATTGCAATCAAACTCCCATTGAATTTTCTCAAGCAACAAATATGTTGTGCATAAATCTCAAGATATTTTCAAACTTGGTTGGTCAGACCAAAAACACACACTAGCATGTACAGTGTTTAACAAAGAGTAACTTGTGTCGTGTGTGATACTAGCAAAAACTTGAGATACATGTGAGGTGATATGTGAATAGCAATCAATCACAAAGTCTACACAATTCATCACATAGAATTTAAAAGAGACTATCACCTAAAGAGTTACATCCTATAACTCCCACATCTCCTAGAACAAAAGCTTGCAATCATGTAAGTTTCTTGCATTTTTGCCTCTTATTTGTATGAGATGGCATTCAGCCTAATAGTACACACCGGTTTGAATTAAGTGAATTGGCATCAAGCCTAATAGTACACACCAGTTTTAATTTAATTTGAGGCTACACCTTATGTTCTTTTTGTGCATGTGCTACACTTTCTCGAGCACAGAATCTTATGATATGCACTAAGGTGTTCATGATTGGCTAGTGAACAGTGGTGAGATGGTTATTTATGCCTTTCTCAAAAGGATCAAGTCCGACAGTCAAATAACATGTGACTTCAAGATTAAGACAAAGTGATAAACACCATAAACATCTTTCCCACACAACATGCACTACAAAACTTCAACTAGTAAAGTGCAATAAATAAGCTTATCAAAGCTAAACAAGGTACATAAACATGTTATGTAAAGATAATATGGCCAATCCTTGATTATAAATCCAAGATATATAATACAAAACACAAAAATCTTTTTGGTTTTAACAAACTTTATAACCAAAAACAAAAAAGCACATATTATGCTAAATGAACAATGCAAATGCAATGCATGACAGTGCAAAACTAAGCTATAAAGGGTACACAAACAAGAAATATCAATTTCTTAATTAACCCTTGAGTACATGTACAAACTAGTACATACTCATTCAAAATCAAAAATAGCTTAGCACAAACTATTCAAGTTTCTCCACAATGTCAGGCATGTTCTAAATCAAGAGAGATATAACAATTCATGTAATCCTCAAAAAGAAAAACTAGACACAAAATAAAATATTTTTGTCTTTTTGAAATTTTTCAATGTTTTTGGGTTTTTTTTTTTTTTTTTTAAAAAAACAACCTAAAAAACAAAACAACCAAAAACAAAAAACAAAACATGTCCACAAATAATTGAAAGAATTAAATCAAGGACAAGTTAGCAACACTCACCTTGGAGAATCTTTTCTCACCCATTTAGCACGAGTATTCGGCTTTGTAGGTGAAAATCCATGAGAAGTAGAGTGCATTTGAGGAATTACACCAATCTTTTGAGAGAGACTGAAATCCTGCAAATTCCTTTCACAAACCAACAAGCTCAAATTTTTCAAAAGCATATGAAATAATTTATTTGAACCTATGGCAGGAGAAATATCATCACATATCCTAAATTGAAACATAGAATGCTTAAATTTTAATTTATGACAATTAGGACGAATGTGACCGGAGACACCACAAAAGTGACAAACAGGAACAAATTTAGGAACATCAGTATTCCTAATAGCAAATCTATTCTCAGATTTTGGTTTTTGCCTCAACAAAGAACAATTTGGTCTAATATGACCAACAACACCACAAAGGTGACAAGTAGGCACAAAAACAGATTTATTATGCTCTCTAACAGTAGGATTAGACTTAGGTTTAGAAACTTCAGCGTCTACATCAGAACTTTTACCTTTGTCTAACCTAGCAAAATAAGCCTTCTCTTTATTATTCCTCTTAAAAGGAGGGATATAAACTTTCTCAGTTTTAGGCTTAAGAGAAACAGAAACACTTCTGTTATCATCAACAAGTTTGGTATTAGACAAATTTTCCAATTTAGCTTCAGCCTCAGCTAACTTTTGTTCCAAACTTTTCATCTTCTCATCTTGAGAGGAAATTTGATTTCTCAAAAATTCATTCTTTTTATTAGACTCATCTAATCTCACAATCAAATCCTCTTTTTCAAGATTAGCCAATTTTAACTCTTCCTTGAATTTCTTAGAAATTTTCAAAGATTTAGATAATTCCTTACGAAGAGTTTCAAAAGCATCAAAAAAATCAACAGAAACAATAGTGTCCTTTTTATTCAAAACATCACAGGCATCAATAAAATCAGCAGAAGCATGAGCAGAAATATGATCAGAAAGACACTTCAAATTATCCATGACAACAGGGGTCAAGGATCAGCTCTTAGATCAAAAGATCTACAACAAGAAGAGCTACCCGCTCTGATACCACTTGTTGGAAATTTAGACCCCTTAAACACACAGATTGCGTAGCCTAGATTAATTAGCCAAGTTGTTACTTAGTCAAATTAAGCAATTCTAGGTTAAAACAATCCAAACAATCATATCAAGATTATAATGCAGCGGAAAATAAATAACACAAGATATGATCACCCAGGAAACCACACGGTAAAAACCTGGGGAGGATTTGACCCACCGATCCTCAAGGCTAACCTGAATTCACTATGAAAGAATTGAAGTTCGTACAAAAGGACTACAAGCTCCCCGCTCGACTTCCTAATGCTACCCACCAGTAGAACTTCCTGACACGACCACGCGCAGGCTCCGAATCCACGGACTACTTCTTTCTTGAATTCTTCAATCAGCTACAAGCTCCCCGCTTGCTTTTCTTTTAATCTTCAATGGCAGCAACCTTGTTGATCATCAAGATGTAGAAAATATCTCTACCTTGAAAACCCTAAGTTTATGTGAAGGAAAGCTCCTCAAGGATCTCACAAGAGATTCACATAAACCGCAAATATGAGCAACAAAGACTTAGAGAGGTTTGGGTACAAAACCCTAAAAATAAAAGGAGGCACAAGAGGCACTCTAATCTCTCTCTCAGAAGTCCCAAAAACGTTCTAGGGTTTTCCTTATATATAGAAGTGTTTTACTTGAACCCCAAGACGTTTAAATAGAGTTTGGGCTGAACTGGAACTCTGCAGAAAAATAAATCTGTACGTGGTTCGATCGATCGAGTCTAATTTTCGATCGATCGAGCCTTACAGATTTAGTCCAATAAATCTGCACTCACTCGATTCCAGTTTTACAAATAAACATACTTTGAGCAAGCCTAAACAAGACTAAACAACCTGTTTTGATCATGGTTTGCCAACAATACAAATTAGAGTTCTAAATACATAAATTCCTAAATCTTTAGAACCTAACAAATAATAATAATAATAATTGTAGGGTCACGTTTTTGTAGCCCAAGCTCAATAAGTATGGGATTGTGGGTTAGTGAGCCCAATACAATAAATTTGTAGAGAGTGGGTTGAAGAGCTAGGCCCTAGTTAGTATTATAGCGGCCAGGATGGGTTTGTAAGACGGTCATGCAAAAACACCACTCGTATGGTTAGGTCAATGTATTGTCCGAGGAGGCAAATATTCTTATGGTCCAACTAAGCTGATTACAAGTGGTGTCCTTCTTAGTACAGGGTTCTTTCTCTATTTTTTCGACCCCCAACTTATGGAGAGTCTCCCATGTTATATAGGTCCCTCCTGGTGATCTTGGCCCTCCACTTGTCGATCATCTAGGCCACCACTTGAGTGCCTGTCCTATCAGACAGTCCTTCTGGCTTTCTGTGAGTTGCGGTGGCCAAGGAAACACTGTTCAGAGGTCTTCTCCACATAAATGAGGCCAGAAAAGTAGCTGCAGTGCATTTAATGTGGAGGTAACAGCCTTCCCTTAGATATTCTGGATTCCCTTCCTTTTCATGTGTTTGTAAGGCACAGTCCTGACACTGAAGCTTCCATGGAGGTCATTCCTATTGATGGAACACGTATCTGAGCTGTATTTGCCATGGCCGAGGGATAAGGACCACCATTTACTCTTTTATTCACTCATGAGACTAAGCTGGATCTCCTCATAAATATTCATCTCTCCTTGGATAGGCCAACCCCCTCGGATTGGGCTCAAGGCCCAACATACAAATTTGGGCCCTTATCCCTACAACAACAACAACGACAACAACAACAACAACAATAATAATAACTTTTCTACAGACAGTTAAAATCTTAAAATTAAGTACCACGTTTTAATAGATTCCTAATACCTTCCTCACGCATAATCAAATCATTGATTTTGAATTCTTTATTTAAAACATGATTTTATCAAAGCTTACCTTAGAACATTAATAAATCAGCCATTCTAAAAATATGTGATTTTAACGCATCAAAAAGCTAATTTATTATTTTAGTACACCATTTTACAATGCATCATACGTCACATCTTCTATTCTTTAGTTCAATATATTAAAATAATATATACACATATTAAAATAACGTATAAAAAATTAAAAACATCAACAATATAAAAAAATACAAAACCCATATAACACCACTGCCACCACCACCACCCACAGCCTACACCCACCACTATTAAAAACCCACCCCACCAATTAAAACCAACCAAACACCACTAACAACCAAAATCAACCAACCAGCACTAACAATCTTAACCCTAACTCAAAATTAACCTAACCACCATCAGCCATCACAAACACAACCACCAAAATCAAACCACAAAACAACCCAAAAAAACACCGCCACAACCATGAGAGAGAGAGAGAGAGAGAGAGAGAGAAGAATTGATTAAAATAAGTAAAACAATTTTTACAACATCTGCCATTCTACCATACTGTTCTATTATTAGAATGGTATTGTAGATGAATGCCAAATGTTTTCGAATTTGGAACATGTGATGTAGATGTTTTTATTTTATTTATTATTAATATTAATATTAATATTAATATTATTATTATTATTATTTTTATTTTTTTTTGTGTTTGGTATTCCAAATGCTAAAGCCACATGATGCTAATGCTCTTAGTACCCTCACAACTTAAATTTAAGGTTAAAATCAAATATACATAAGTGACCTATCACATGATAAAAATTTGGATAATTGGTGGTAATTCTGTTCACTTTATTTACAATCCATGCATTGTCAATGACCTAACTCTTGAAAGAAGCACAAGCAGGGATGGTACCCACACACTCATCACCAAACGAAAAATAGTGTTGATCCATAGTCTAATATCCACACTATCATGTATTGCACTGCCCATTCTAAAAACTCACCTTTTCAGCCCAAAAGGCATGTTTCAAATTGGTACCAAATGGCCAAAGCTGATTTCTTAGTATCATTTAGTGATTTTAATTTTTTTTATTTTTTTTACTTTGAATAAGTCCTACCAAACGAGCACTTACATCAAGTAGATCTCGCCTATTTATTGGCCTATATATCTCAGTCCTATTGAGTGAGAACTAAGAAATGAAAGAATGATGTAGTCCTTCATTTTATGTTGGTTGGAGGGTCTAATCCACTTTATTCAAACAAGGCTAATTTGTGTTTCCTATGTGCATAGCTCACTAATCCTGCGATCTCTCATATTTCTGGAAACGTCAAAATAAAGTTGTGATAGTAAAAAATTGTGGTCAAGCATATGATTTCACATCGATATTATGCAGCTATAAGCCTATAACTTCCCCAAGAAGAAATTATTCATTGTTGATTGAAATCATGATTCAAGACAAGATAGATATCTCAGTATTTGCACACACGACGTCACATATTATCATTTACAAAAGGTGAAAGCCAGTCAAGCATAAAGAGTTTTGAATTTGAAGTGCCTTATGCCACCAAACATGGTTTTAGTAACATTTACAAGAGAAGGCAATGGATCACCAAGCTAGTTAAGATCAATGTTATTCACATGCTATCTTCTTCACTCAAAAAGCTGCTTGTTATAACTTTGAAATTCCAATTAGTTAAATAACTTGGCTTTAATGTAACAATGCGTACCTCGATATTTCCTGCAAGCATGGCCATAACACGGGACATTGGTGGCCGCATGTTTGGTGACGCTTGTGTGCACAACAAAGACACTGCCATTACTCGAGTAGCTTCATTTTCATCAAATTCTAATAATGTGGGATCTACCAGCCTTAAAATCTAGTTATTTTCATTTAGAGTCCATATCTGGTGATTCATGACAAGGAGAGCAAATAAGACTTTATTTTCAACAACAATAATTTAAGAAATGGATAAAGAGAGAAAAAATTCCTTTCCCATACCCATTCAAGGAGATAAATTTTTTCTGTGTCCAAACTATTGTCCGAGTTTGGCCTCCCACTGAGGATCTCCAAAGCAACAACACCAAAATTGAAAACATCAGCCTTCTTAGTCAAGTGCCCACGCATCGCATATTCTGGTGCCAAATAGCCTCTACAAGATTTAAAATTAAAATAAGAGTTTATCAAAACCGTCAGTGTATCTAATCAGGTTCAATTTCCATAGATGACATAATTATCAGTAATGGAAAAAAAAAAAAAAATTTTTTTTTTTTTTTTTTTTTTTTTTTTTTTTTTTGAGGTGAAGTTTGTAATAGTTAATCATTCTTCTAATGAATCTAATAATTATTGATTGATTTTAAGGTACTTATATAAAGATCTATATCTTATGCTGCATTATGCACCTTTATACAATATAAAAAAGGCCATTAAAGACAAAATGGCTTTGAGAAAGTGGATAAGGAGTTTACACGGTCCCTGCAACTTGGGTGCTGATGTGGGTTTTAGTGTCATCATAAAGCTTTGCCAATCCAAAATCTGATATTTTCAGGCATAGTTCTCGATCAATCAAAATATTGCTAGCCTTCACATCTCGATGTACAATCCTTGGCCTTGACTCCTCTTGGAGATAAGCAAGTCCTCTTGCAGTTCCCAAGCAAACATTGAAGTGAGTAGGCCAATCAAGACACAACTTACTTTTACCTACATTAGTAGTGGCTCTCATCCAATTAGATTTAAGCGTAATCAATCAAATGTCTGATTCAAGAGTTCTTTGATTGCAATAATACAAAGCTTCCCATATGGACATTATTAGAGAGTGGAAAAATCAGATTATGTCTTAGGGTGAAAAAACATATTGTCATACGAGATTTGGGCTACTTCAAAATATTTGGGAATGGACCAAAACATAATTGACAATGCTTAATAATATAACAACAATACCACGTTAGTCCCAAAAGTTGGGGGTTGGTTATGAATCCCCCAAAAATTAATCAGGATCATATACATGTAATCTTTTTTGCCCTTTTATCTTATCCAAAATCATACTCTTTATTGTTTCCTTAATTGACATAGTTCTTTTACTACTTCAAGTACTGTCAATGAGAATATTAATCACATTCCTCTACACATAACGAAACCATTTCAAGTGACTCCTTCTCATCTTTTCATCAATTGTTTCCCTATCTTTTAAGTAAATTTCTTCATTTTGAATACCATTTTTCTTCGTATTTCCAATTATCCATCTTCAGTTATAATAATTTTATGAACATGTTATTTCTTAAGATCCTAACATTTAGTATCATGGATCATAGTTTGTTTAAGAACAATCTCATAAAAATTTTCCTTAACTTTATAAGTACTCTACAATCACACAATTTTCCTAATGCGTGCACTTCTCTACTTCCTTCACCTTGCTCTCATATATCCTATGATTCACATCATCTACAAACTCTCCACCCTTATGAATTGTTGATCTAATAAATAAAAAGCACTAACTATTTGGTATCTCTTTACCCTCAAGTCTTACAACTCTTGATCTTTTTTTATATTGGTACGAAGCTAACATTCTATGTATTTTACTTCAGTTTTACTTGGTTGAAATCCCTTATATTCTAAAACATCTCTTTAAATTTCTATCTGATATTGACTCCACATTTAGTTCATCCTCTAAAACTATACCATTTGCCAAAGCATAAATCAGAGGACTTCATGTTGAATTGATCTAGTGAACTCATCTGTAGCCACACACAAAGAGACATAGATTTAATGTTGATCCTTGATGCAACCTATAGTGATAAGAAACTTACTTGTGATGCCTTTTCTTATTCTCATACTAGTTACAACTTTGCCAAACATATTCTTAATCAACTTAATATACAGTAAAGTAACTATTTTTCCCCTAAAACTCAAGACATAACCACTTTAAGTAACCTATCATATGATTTCACTAAGTCAATAAAAACCATATAGGAATCTTTACGGATTTCTCTATAATTTTCCCTTGGATGTCTAATTAAGAAAATAGCTTACATAGTAAACCAACCTGGCATAAAACCAAAGTGGTTCTCCAATATATTTTTTTTGTGTCTTAATCTATATTCAATCACCCTCTCATAAAGTTTTCATAACAACCAAAAGGAATGATATGAGCATAAAATATGATCCTACCAAATAGTGCCTGATCAAGGCTTCCGTTTTCAAGGTATTCATAAACAAGAAGGTGCCTATCTCCCTCAATGCAGCATCCATATAATATCACAAGATTGCGATGTTGCACAGCCGATGTGGTAGAAATTTCAGTTATGAATTGACCCCTCCCTTGGTGAGATGCTACCGATAATTGCTTCACGGCTACAATCCTCCCATCAGCTAGTGTGCCCTGTGAAGTTGTATAAATCAGTACATGAAAAGTGAAATTTAGGGTTTTTTTGGTTCAACAATAGGAATGTTGGTATGTTCCCTTGAATGTTGCACTACTCCTTTATTTTTTTAATGAACTCTGATAAATACCATGGCAAAACTTTATTACTGACTTTAGCTAAATTGTTTAAGATAAACACTTAAAAACAATTTTAATGAAAAAGGTCCTACCTAGTACACAAATCTCCCACTTTTTAAGCCTATGGAAACATTAATATTTATTTTAAACGTAATTACTTTCTTAAAAGTATATTTTAGTTGTTTTTAGTACCATTTAGTTGAAGATTTTGCTGACTTAATTTTGTCATCAAACTTAATTAACTATCCACCATTACATACAATAATGTACTTTACCTTGAAAACAGGTCCAAATCCCCCCTTCCCTAACTTATTTGAAGGGTTGAAGTCATCAGTCGCACTTCTCAGCTCAGCATAACTGAAAGTGTTTGGTCGGAGGCCTATTCCAAAAAGCTCTGCACATTCAAGCAAGAGAGGTTCTAGATAACTGATTTAAACTCTTCATTATTGTTATAGTTATATATTTTGAAGATCCTTCACGAAAAGGATCCGTGTCATTATCCAAGCAATAATAGTACTGATACTTTTCCAACACCTATTCTAGGATTTAGCCTTTTCAAATATCAGAGGGTAACTTGAATTTTAGTCAAAAGTGATTGGTACGGAGTCCATTAGTGTTTCTTTCTTAGGCTGTATTTCACCAGTACCTCCACAACTGCTGTCATGTTCTTACCTTCCCCATAATATTGATGTGATTTTTGCTTCATGCAAATAACTGCAAATATCAAAATCACGCTCACGACTCCAACAGGGACTGCAATTCCTACAATCAAACCCAACCTGCTTTTCTTTCCTCGATTGCTTGGTGGAATCCCAGGAACATTGGATACAAAATCTGAGCAATTATTTATCAATAGTAATTAGCAGTAAATAATCATGTTAAAAACATCACAAATCAAATCATAAATCATATCATATACATTACCTGAAACAACATGAATGGCTGAAATTAGTGGCCCATAATAACCTTGTACAGGTATGCAACAAGATCACTTACCAGCCCAAAATAGATGAATTTCAAGATAATTTTCTGAATGTTCAAATAGTGTGTAAAACACCTATGAACGTTTAGACCCCAAATTCATAAATTACCAACACGAGCTATAATCAAACAATGTATGTGCGGAATATGAAAATAAACTAAAACAGAATTGGTAAAACAATATAAATCGAAATTAATTACAACCATAGCAGTAATTAAAAGGCAAAGATTAAGGGAAGAGAGATGCAAACATAAAAACAATACAGCGATGTGTTATCAAAGAGGAAACTGAAGTTCTCGGTGAAAAACCTCTCCGCTGCCCTCCAAATGATCAATAATCTACTAGAGAATAAAGTTGGGATACATGAATAGCAGAAGATACTCCAAGCCTAGTCTACTCAGTGCACTTAAGCCCTTTAAGTTTCTTGCTCCAACAGGGTTACGCCGAACCTTGTCTTCTCTAACTTATCGGATCCCGCAATCGCCCATTGCATCAACCAAAATAAATTGGTCCCTCCTGAACTGCTTTTCAAGCACCAAAAAACCTTCTCACAGATATGAGTATGGTGAGATAAGGATTTGGCTAATGTACCTCTCAATGATATATCAATGGAGAGGGTGAGAGTAAAGAAATTTGGAGAATCAAAGAATGAAGATTGTGGATGAGTAAATCTTATTTTTCTCTAGGGTTTCTCTCTCAAAACTCTCTTTGAAAGCTTTCTACATTTCGTGGGTATAAGGGTATTTATAGTAGGGTGTATGAGGAATGTGAAGAGTCAATTACAACCAAACAGGGCATTCTGGCGACTTAAGCTCACGACTGGAATGAGTTACGAGTTTGAATCGCGAGCTAACTGCTTGGCCATACTGGAGGTTTTGTCCTGTAGTGCAACAGCTGATGTGACCCTTCAGCTCCCCCTGCATGCTTCACACGTATGCCATTCTGGTGACTTGCCAATCGCAAGCCAGTTGCAAGGCTCTTCTTGAGTGCACACTCTTGAGCTTTTCTTCATACTCTCTCACACACTACCCTTACATGATTCCCACCTAAATACAGGGTTTCTAAATGTTGAATTACAAGCAAATTTGACACGGAATAAAGCCAACAAAATGAGTGCCCTCATCATGATAGATAATTGAAACTTCAAAATAAAACATTCACACCGAAGCTTTTAGATTATATAAATTCAATCAATTTCACTTACTGATGTTGTCCCAAACGCAGCTAATACAACTTTCTGTTCAGAATAAATATAATCACGTGGATTGGAGGTTGGAAGGGCGTCATTATGTTGAAGTTACATGCCAATGCAATATATTTTACTTTTCATTTCCAAGTATAATTGAAAGTAATAAAGTAGGCCCTATACATAAACCATTCAAGTCATCATATTAAAACAAATATTTAACAGCAAGCAAAAGCTTGCTGTGAGTGTGTGTGTGTGTGTGTTCTAATACAAACACACATGTATAAAATAAGAGGCTTGCTTCTGTCCATCCTAGAGTTTGTTCCATAAGAGATAAAGTTGGTAAAATTTCTGGATTTCCCAGCAAAGTTCATGCATACTTGCATTGCTATTTTCCATAACTTGATATTGAATTAAACCATTAAGTAATTAAAGAAATAACTCATGATAAACTACCCACTTTCTGCAATAATAATGTTAGGTTTTGTAAATATTCAACCATTCAAAGGATCAAGGGAAACTCTTAAAGAGGGAAGGGATAAGTTAGATTATTCTTTTTTTTTTTTTCTTCAAATATATGAACATAATTTTTTATCTTAAAATTGAAACTATTAATTGTTCAAATGTTATTTGTCTCCACAACTTTCAAAAAAAAATAAATAAATAAATAAATTGGAAGACATCCAATTCTATGCTTTGTAGATTACTTTGATCAGTAGGATCCATAAATGATCCCACCATCAAATGTGAAAATATTGTGGCGTAATCAATCATGAAAGTCTGTGCCTTGTCATATCCCATAACAAAGTATAAGAAAGAAATAACTTACAAAGTGGAGAATTCCTATTGCATGGGAAATTTCTTTGGAGGCAATTCAGTAATTTCAGTCCTGGAAAAACACTGCAAACACAGGGAATAACTACTGCTTATCCAAATTAAAAAATTTCTTGAAGGAATTCATTCAAGTAAAGCTGTGAAATTGGTAATCACATTCCTTCTCATGCATACTTTTGGACTTGTCTGTTAAAAGAGGGTGAGAGGAACCACTATCACCTTATGTTTGACCTATCAAACATGAAGTTGTTTGCCACCAAATTCCTGCAAAATTTTACCCAATGATCATTTATCACTATCACTCTTGATATTAATTAGAGATGATACATAGGATAATAAATTAAAACATTGGTATAGAAGATATTCACAAATTAACAAGATGTTAAAAAATCAGTAGTTAACACCCACCAAGGAATAGTGAAGGGTATTTTTAGGGTTCTCACAAAGCAAGGAAAAAGGGTAAACCAAGTAATAGAAGAGGCATAAAGATGGGCCTTTGACATGACCTTTAAATAATATAGTTTCCACCATGCATGTTAATCTAGTTAACATGATGTTTTTTTTTTTTTTTTTTTTTTTTTTTTTTTTTTTTGAGGTAATCATCAGTTCCAGAAGCTCTAGTATAGATAGACACCTATGGAATGAAAGAAGTCAAGTTCAAGTTTCACTAGTAATTATGTTGTTAGGACATATGTGTTTTCACTTGTCAAGAATATATGTCACTTATTTATGTAAATTGGCTAATCCTTATGACAAAACGCACTCTACTTGTAATTGGGTAGTTCTAGGTGTTTTTAATACTTCAAGAAAAAAGGTTTCAAGATCAAGTGTTGAAGTCATCAAGTCTGTCCAAGAAAAAGCAAGCTGAAGTGCAAGTTCATTAATTCTCGACACCTTCTCGATAGCTACCTCGACACCTGCTATCTGTCGAGAATTACAAAATTAGATTTTCTGATTTGATTTCCTTGGGATCCGTAAATATGTTTTTGGGCATTCTTTTCTTCTAACTCTAAACATATAAAAGGATTGTTTTAAGAGTCGTCAAATAGAACACAAGTTGCAAAAGCATTGAGCAATCTCTGTTCAAGCAAATTGTGATTAAAAGACGAAGTTCTTAACTTAGTTCATTTTCTCTCAAGAAGTTGCTGTGTATTTGCACCAAAGGGTTTTGTAACCAAGCATTTTCCTGATCTTCATCGTGTAGGATGAACTGAAGAACTTTGCAGCCAACCTCTCTTCTTAAGTTGGTGTTTGAAGTCGCGTACTGGGATCTGCGCATTGGTTAGTTACGTACTTGAGAGCCGTGCATCAAAGGTGGAAATTGTCACTACAGATCAAGTCCAATTGGGTATTGGGGTAAGGGTTCAACTGTAGGTTGGTAAGGTACTTGGGATTCCTTTACTTGTAACCGCTTGATTTGATAATAGTGGAGTTTCAGGAGTGGTGACCTGAAAATCACCTGGTGGGGTTTTTGCCGTTAGGGTTTTCCTCATTCGTAAACAAATCACCGTGTTATTTAATTTCCGCTGCATATTTAGTTTTGGTGATTTGTTTGTGCTTCCACGAAATTGCATGATTAATTGATTAATTAATAACTTGGCTAATTAATTAATTGGTATAATCACAAGGGGTCATTCAGTTTGTGACCTATTATATGTTATTTCTAACCAGTATTTATTAATCTTCTTTAGATTACTAAGGCTGGAATAAATTAATTGATTCTTCAATTACATTCATGTGGCATCAACTTTATATATACTTTTAAATAAATAAAAAATCAGTTAGGTTCGTGTCAATACCACCTGGTGTTCAAATCTAGGTGTTAAATTTAGAAAAAGACAAAAAAAAAAGAAAAAAAAAAAAGCGTACAATTACTTGAGAGACGTATGGTTGTAAGTTTGAGGATGCTGTTACCCACGAGGGAAATATTCCAGATAGCTGATTGTAGGACAAATCTCTGCGCACAAAGGAGTTTGGAACAGACACATAATGCATAAAAGTATATTCAGAATAAGAAATCCACAGAGCAACTAGACTGCTTTATCAATTGGTTACTTGCCAAATGCAAAACCTTTTGATTTGGAAACTTTATTGCATCACATTTAGAAGATACCATAAAAAGTGAAAAATTCTTCGACTTTTCTTTTCTTTTTTTTCCGCCACTTGAGCAATTTAATTTAAGAATGATTTCTTATGCAAACTTGAAATGATAATAACAGCAAGTAATTAATTATATTTTTAGGTATATTTTACATATTTTATGTTTAGTTAGGCAAAAAAAGGAAAGAAAGGAAAGAAAGTAATTAGTTAAACAAAACCAAAACCAAACACAAAAGCAATGATTACTATTGAAATAACAAAAACCACCTCCATCATTCAACTCAGAATGTGAAGTATCCTTTCCCCAATTATATAGTCCAAAAAATTCCCAGCTGAATGGGAAAGCTGAATGCAAATTATGTCATATCTTAGATATCTTTCATGCTCATCTCATCTATGCAGTCCATATCATCAACCGTGTCCCTTCACCTAGCACTTGCAACTTCAGCCTATATGAAAGGTTATGACCCGGTTTGGATAGCACGTTTAGCTGCCGCACGTTTTCAGTTTCACGTTTTGGATTTTTTTTTTTTTTTCTCGCACTTGTTGACTTTGGGGGACAAAATTTACTGTGCATGTACTGTGCGTGTACTGTTCACGAACTATTCACGTAATATTTAATATTAAAAGTGGGTCTCACAACACTATTCACACATTTAAAAATTATTTTGCTACAGTGTTTTCAGCAACAATCAGTTTTTATCAACTTTCAGCAACAATAAGTGCTATCCAAACGGACCCTATATGGCTCACCCCTTGACTACAGTCATCTTCTCATCTTTGGCTTTGTGCTATGTCGTCCTTCAACCTTATGAACTCACAAAACTTGAGCGCCTCATTCTAGATTTGATTGCTTCCCAGATTTTCTCCACCCTATGTCCAATGTTCATATTCCTTACTTTGCACTATTCCCAGTGATCCACTTCTTACACTACACTGTACCTCTTAATCAGATTCTGACCTCTTCCCTAAGCAACCACAAGTTGAGTCTTCCCCTGTTGATACAGTCTGTTCAGCTCCACCTCTGTCCCATGATTCTTCAGCATACGAGGTATCCAAGAGCACATCGCCTCCAGCACTATGTGGCTCTGCTCAAGTAAGTCAGTTTCCATCTAATCTTTGAGATTTGCATTGCTTTCATGCATTAGCTACCTTTTTTTTTTTAATATAAACATGCATTAGCTACCTTGTATGAGGCTTGCACTGATTTTTTTTGGCAAAAGGTTATGACAGAGGAACTTGATGCACTGTCTAGGAATCATTCATNTTAATACTTTTTTCTCTCACTTCTCAAGTCACATTTTCTCTGTTCTCCATCAATTCTCTTTCTTCTCCACCTGACTCTCTTCCATCTCTATATCCTCCATACAAATCATCAAATCCAAAAAAAAATCATCAAAATCAAACAAATCCTAGATCTAGATCTTAACTCATCAAACCCATATGGTTTTCTAAAATCTAAATCTCAAACTCATCAAACCCATTTACAAAATCATATCATCAAACCCACATACAAATCTATGTGAATCATCAAAGAAGAAGAACAAGTAGTCAAGTCGAAGAAGAAGTAGCAACTATAGCAGTAGCAGAAAAAAAAAAAAAAACAGCAACAACAGAAGAGTAAGTAGTGGCAACAATAGCAAAAGAAGAAGCAACAGCAGCAACAAATGAAGGAAATGGAGGTCTAGCCATGGAGGTTCGCCTTTGTGGTGGTCATGTGAGCTTCAACCGTGACCATGGAGGTCTAGCCATGGAAGTTTTCTAGTGGTCAAAAGAGAAGAGAGTTGAGAGATGAGAGATAAAAGATAATGTGTGAGAAGAAATAGAGGTCAAAATAATAATAATAAATGAATAAAAATGATTATCCAAATAAAATGAGTGTATAATAGATAATCTGATGTGGGTGATTTATAAAAATGACCGTGTAAAATAGAAAAAATAGATTATTTTAGCATACTAATGCTGAAATAGAAGAGAAATTTTAGCATACTAATGCTAATGCTCTAAGAGTAGGTTCTTATGCTATATCCACATTGTATGACCCATATATTTTTTTCATATTAAAAAAAATTGAACATACTCTTTAACCCTTTTTTTAGTATTTTCTTTTTGTACAAAATTTCCTAACCTCTTTATATATATATATATATATGTAATTAAAAAATTACAAAAACTTTCCCCTCCTAGAAAAATTTCCTTCCTTTCCTCTAATTCTATATAGAAGCTCCTAGAGAAAAACTTATTAGCAATATTATTCATAAATTTGTGATAGGGTAAAAGTAGTTTGTGCACAAACTCAAACTTAAAAATTTTTAACGAAAATGAATCAAGCTTTTTGTTTGATAATGAGCTCAAGCTCTACTAGTGTTTAAAAAAAAATGAATCAACAGGGCTATCTTTTAATATTCAGTCTCGAGTATAGACTAGTGGTGGCTCCATGTTTAACTTAAGGTGGTCATAGGACCACCTTGACTAGCAAAATGTTTATATATACATGCTAAATAAAAGAAATTATAATCAAATTAACCTATTTTGACCGTCCTAATAAAAATGTTGAATACCATGACTTGAAAATCACAAGAATTTGGTTCTACAAAGTAAAAGTAATGCTACATCCACAATATTTTCCTATAATTTTGTAACAAATCTTATGTGGTAAGTTGTCACAAATTCTAATTTGGATTAAATACTAAAATTACTTTTTTACTCACCAATAACACCTTATCATATAAGATTTTTGTGGAAATTTTGTGGATGTAGCATTACTCCGAACATTGTTCTGGCCCTCCAAACATACTTCTTAATAAAATTAGCCCAAATAACAACAAAAATATCCCAAACAAAAACAAGACTAGACCAAACAACAACAAATGAACAAATTATTCAACAAAAAGCCTATTCAAAAATAAAAAATAAGAATAAAAATCCCTAGTCATTCAAATTTGCAACTCATTCAACCCATTATGTAAAATAATTTCTAATTTTATTTTTCCTTACTGTGGTCATAAGTTCTTCTTGGTGGTGCTGTAGTTATACTCTCTTTGGTTTTGCAGTTGCAACAATTTTATTCTCCTTCGTTTGGTTTGCAATTGTAGCAAATATCATCCCTCTCTCTCTCTCTCTCTCTCTCTCTCTCTCTCTCTCTCTCTCTCCATTTTCACTTTATCTTTTATTATTCTGTTTTCTCCTTTTTTCTCTTTATTAGTATAAAGAAATTATAATACTTAATGTATTTTTGTGTGTGTATGTGTTTCTTTTTTTGGTAACGTTGATATATTCAAGTTATCTTTTTGTTAAATTTTGTATAATTTAACTTTGTTAGTGACTACCTTAAAAAAAAAATTCTTGGAGGGTCATTCTACGGTACCTACCTATATTTTTAGTGGGTATGGTACCCACCTAAATCTTAGCCGTATATTTTTATTGTTTCAATTAGGGCTGTAAACAAGCCGAGCTTTGTCAAGTAGTGCATGTTTAAGCTTGACTTGTCAAGAAAAATCAAAAGCCCGAGTTTGGCTTGAGCTTGTGACAAGCCTAAAAATAGTGTTTGAGCTTGAGCTCATGGAAAAGCCAAAAAGCTTGAGCTTGGCTTGGCTTTGCTTGGCTTGATTAATTAGTCAAGCCAAACTCAAGCTTAATATCAAGCTCAAACTTGAGCTTAGGTCAAGTTTTTGAGCTTGAGATCTAAAAAAAATTACATTATTAAATACTTAAATCTCTAAAATTAAGAAGAAAAAAAAGTATACTCATTTTAGCTATTATTCAAATTAATAATTTATATAGTTAAATTCATTTATTCATCATTCCTTGTCTACAGTTTCAGCAATTGTTCAAAATACAATTTTTACATTCACGTTAGATGGTGAAGGACTAGAAAAATACATGTTTGTAACTATTATGAATGAGAAAATACTAACATGTTTTATAACTTTACTTTAGATGATTGATAAGGAAGGATCATACGTGGCCTACTTAATTATTTATTTATTTTTAAATGTAACTATAGTCTAAAGTGGTTCTTGATCGGTTTAAAGGGAAGAAAAAAAAAAAGGTAATATAGGTAGTGGTCTCATGTTGGTCATGCCATTATTACGATATGTGTAATGAGTATATTTAGTTAACACATATAAACTTATAAATGAGTCTATGCTTGAATTGTTGTGTATCAAGCCTAATAGCTCACGAACTTGTTCGTGAACAAATTTTTTTGCCTGGGCTCGGCTTTTTTGTTAAATGAGTCTAAAACTAAGGCTCAAGCTTGACTTATTTATAAACAAACAAATGTAAACAAGCTTTTTATTAAGCTGAGCCCAGGTTGTTCATGATCGGCTTGGTTTATTTACAACCCTTTTTTCAATCCTGGAAGCTCGAAAATGTGTTGAAAACACAAGAGCAATTTAGACCCCCCCAATTAAAGTTACGGCTCGATAGATTTTACACTAACTTAATACTAAGTGCGGAATAGTGTAAATGCGAGGGGATGAACAAATAAGCTACTCTAATCCATAAACTAAGCAACACAGTAGTATAATGGAATATAAAAGAGTAGGGAAGAGAGATGCAAACACAGAAAACACCAAGACGTGTTTTCGAAGAGGAAACCGAAGAACTCGGCGAAAAACCTCTCCCCCGCCCTCAAAGTGGAAATCGATCCACTAGACAATCAGTTGGGACACATGGGTTAGCAAGAGACCCTCCAAGCCTAATCTACCCAATGTACCTAAGCCCTCCAAGCTCATACTCCAACAAGGCTTCTCAGAACCGTGTCTTGTCTAGCACCCTAGATCCCACAACAAGCTCCATGTTGCATCTGCCATTCCAGGCTTCTTCCAATACTTCCCAGCAGCACCAAAACGTCACACAACACTCTCAAAGAGTGTGGTAAGTGTTTGGGCTATCAACCTCTCAATGGTATAGAAATGGAGAGGGAAGAGTTGAGGAGATACCACAAGCAAGTGTATAGAGAAAGGTGGGGATGACAATCTCTAATTCTCAATGTGTTTGGCTAGGGTTTTTCTCTCTAAAGCATTCCTCAACATTTGTGGGTAATGAGGGTATATATAGGATAGGCACAGAAAGTGTGAGTCATTTAGTACAGGCTGACAGAACAGATTGCCTCGCGAGTGTCTCGCGGGAAGGCCTTACCCGCGAGATACTTGTGAGAGACAGTTGTCTCCACCTGGCCTGACTCTTCGCATTCTAGCATGTGCAGGGCACATGATTCACTTCATGGGAAGCTAGGTCGCGACATACCCGTGAGAATTCTTCATCCTTCAAATGCTTGAGTCTTCACACTCTCTCTCTATCACACAACCCTTACAACAAATCCCACAATAGATACATGGTATAAAAGATGGATAATAATTACAATCAAATTTGGCAAGGAATAAAAGCCAACAAAATACATAGTTGTAAATAACAACTTTACAAATTCTGATCGTTTATTTACGTTTAGTAGTAGACCTATTACCGATAGAATAGGTAGCGTATAAAAACAAAAGAAAAAGAAAGAAACGGAGAATGAAAGATTGGTAAAAAGAAAAAAGAGAATGAAAGACAAAGAGGGGGTGAAAATGGCCAAGTACCACCATTTTCAGAAATTTGTAGCAAAAAAACACTGTTTCGGAACTATATAGGGAAATACCACTTTTCTAGAACTCGAGTTTCATAAACTCGAGTTCCAAATGGTACTTGAGTTTATGAAACTCGAGTTCCTCATCAATTTTGCCACCATGGCACTGCTGAGCTGGAAATTGGGCGATTAAAAAAAATAATGAGGTACTCGAGCATGGTAAACTCGAGTACCATGCAACACAATACTCGAGTATACCAGGCTCAAGTACCTTTTATAAATAAAATGCAGTTTATTTTATTTCTACGTACCAAGCTCAAGTACCTTGTAACCTTTTTTTTTTTTTTTTTTTTGGGATAATCGACAAATAAACATAAACATAAAAATAAGTAGAACGTACCAAGCTCAAGTACCTTGTAACCTTTTTTTTTTTTTTTTTTTTGGGATAATCGACAAATAAACATAAACATAAAAATAAGTAGCTTTTTTTTTGTTTTTATTTATTTAAATAGAAGCATTGTAAAATATAGAGATTTTAATTTCAAAATATGAATTTAATTTCTATATTAATTAAAATTGTTCATTATTTTCTCATAAAAATTGTTCACTGTTTTCTAGATAAACTATTTCTACGATTTTGCATAAAATTATTTTCTGTCTAGCATTATTTAAAAAATTATTCACTCTCTTTTCTACATAAATTATTTTCTGTTCACTATTTAAAAAATTGTTCACTGTTTTCTCATAAAACACCTAGTGAAATCGTGTTTTCTAAATTTAAACACCAAATCTGAATGCTTTTTCATATTTGAATTTCACAATAATCGAATATATTTTTTTGCATTGATAAAATCTGTTTCTACATTAATAAAATTTGCTCTTTACACATCATGTTTACTGTATATTCGAATTTGCTTACTGCATTCATAAAATCTGTTTTTTGCATTAAGTAAAACTGTTCTATGTTTTCTCATTAAAATTGTTCACTGTTTTCTGCATAAACTATTTCTAGCATTTTGTATAAAATTATTTTCTGTTCAACATTATTTAAAAAACTGTTCACTTTCTTTTCTGCGTAAATTATTCTCTATTCACTGTTTAAAAAATTGTTTACTGTTTTCTCATAAAACACCTAGTGAAATCGTGTTTTTTAAATTTAAACGCCAAATCTGAATGCTTTTTCGTGTTTGAATTTCACAATAATTGAATCTATTTTTCTACATTAATAAAATCTGTTTCTACTTATTTTTCTAAAAACAGGCTCGAGGAAGATTTCTATTTTTCTGGCACACTTAGAGATTATATTTCTATTAGAAAATAAAATCATGGCACACTTAGAGATTTGCTACAAAACTTAAGGTAGATATTAATATGTGTAATATAAACAACATATATTAATTTCAAGACACGAACTGCTCATAATCAAGACTTGCCATTGAAGGCCATGTGAGGTGCATAGAAATTCATAGCATATCACAGAAGCATAAAACACATTAAGAACTAATCATATATGCCTATGACATTGAGAGCAACTTATAAAAGCTTTGATACCAATGTAAGAAATAGAGACTTGCAATGAAATAAAAACAATCGGTTTTTCGGCATACCTCTCTTGGCCTAAACCGATGATCACATAAGACTTTCGAGATTTTTCTACGCTGTCTAGAGCCAGACTCCACATAGACTAGCTATCCAAACACATTTTGAATTCCAGTTTATGTAACCCGCGAATCAAAAAGGTTTCTCCGACGGTGTTGCACACTACTAGAGTGATGCAAACATAACCCACAATCTAAGAACCTTACAACACTCTGTAAACACCATGAGAAATACAGAATTCGTTCATTGTTCAATGGGTACCATTCTTGGTGTTTATATACACACCACTCCATTAATATTGAGTGAGATAATGGACTTAGTGGGGTAGAGTAACGGTCCAATACCATTACATTATGTGAAAACAATGAATAATTTTAATTAATGTAGAAATTAAATTCATATTTTGAAATTAAAATCTCTATATTTTACAATGCTTCTATTTAAATAAATAAAAACATAAAAAAGCTACTTATTTTTATGTTTATGTTTATTTGTCGATAATCCCTAAAAAAAAAAAAGTTACAAGGCACTCGAGCTTGGTAAGCTCGAGTACTGTAGAAATATAATAAACTGCATTTTATTTATAAAAGGTACTCGAGCTTGGTATACTCGAGTATTGTGTTGCATGGTACTCGAGTTTACCAAGTTCGAGTACCACATTTTTTTTTAATCAGCAATGCCACGATGGCAAAACTGATGAGAAACTCGAGTTTCATAAACTCAAGTTTATGAAACTCGAGTTCTAGAAAAGTGCTATTTCCCTATATAGTTCCAAAACAGTATTTTTTTGCTACAAATTTCTGAAAATGGTGGTATTTGGTCATTTTTGCCCAAAGAGGGCTAAGAAGCTGAATAAGAGACCTGGCAAGCCACCGCCACCACCACTGCTATCGCCACCGCCTCTACCGCTCACCATCCACCACCTTTTGATCATCCGCCACTACTACTAGCAAGAATTTTGTTTAGTATTTGAGAAGCTGTTTTTCTTTATTTATTTAATTGACTTGGGTTTTTTTTTTTTAAGTTAGATTTGATTATTTTAGTATTGAGAAGCTAGGTTTTGTGTAAGAATTGGATTTTTTTTCTTTATTTTAGGTTAATTTTTTTAGGTATCTCAGCTTGATTTGGTTTGGGTATTTTGGGTTATATGTTTGCTAGTTAGGTGTGATGATTTGGGAACAAAGATCCAAGCACTGAAATTTATATCAGCCAAAACGGGTTTGTCCCCTAAAATCTTCTCAAATTAAGTAAGTAAAATTAACATTATATATGAATAATCATACATGATGACAAGGTTCTGCAGAACAATCTTCATATGGTCACATTATTGATGATATCCTCCATCATTTGTCCCAGCTAAGTTTTGGAGTGATTGATACACCCACTAATGGGAGGGAATTGTTGGAGGCATTGAAGGATGTTGAAGACCATTTTATTAGAGCTTAGGATTCTGGTTTGGAAGTTTCTAGGATGCTGGAGGTCAATAGAGTTCCAATGCTGTCTGGTTTGGTGGAAATAAAAGGTTGGTTCTTTTCTCTCTCTATTTATTGATTCTTATTTATTTCCTCTCAATGTTATAATTTATAATTTCTTGTGATTTCTACATGCTTGTTGTAGTTCTATGTGTATATATATGGTTAAATTAGAGGAAATTAGTTAAGTTTGTTCCCATGGAATGCAAATTAAGGAATAAAATGTCTTGGTGCCTGATTTTGATGCACAGGGTTATATGTCATTGGCGGTTGTAAGATGTGACATTGTCGGTTATTTTATTTTTTATTGTAGAAATTGTGTAATGTGGGAAGTAGATTAGGTATATTCTACCAATTTCAAAGAATCATCCCAAAGGAGTAGGAACTCACTTTCCATTTTGTAGGAATGCATATTTTAACAAAGAATGTATGTCCTTGTGGTGACAGATATAATTGAAGCCATCAAATTCCATTTCATTGAATTTAATTTCCAAAAACCAAACCATTCTTGGACCTAAAAATCTGAACAGTCTTCATTTCGTCACATTATTGCTGTTATTTTTCAATTAATTTCCTTCCTGGACTTCCAGGTTGGCTTCTCAAAAAAAAAAAAAAAAAAAAATTTGCAACGTTATAGTTCTGTTAGCTTTAGGATCCCAATTATGACCTGTCTTCCCATAGATATATATATTCTCAAGCTTTGTGTCTAAGTTTCCCCAACTTTTGGCAGGTAGTTTGATTGTAAATTGTGCATTACTTGTTGAAGTTTTGATTCAAAGTTTAATAACTTGGGTTTTACTTTGTGAAGGATCTTCTTTGTCATCATATTCCTAGTGATAACCAATTGATTTTCTTAATGTGAAAATTGATTTGTTAATATGTTCCTTGGTTTTTTCAATAATAAAATTGTTTTATTTACAAACATGGTTGCATGGTTTATTTTTTTGCAGGCGTTTGCAACCATGCCTTCCACTTCCTTTGCATCAGTTGATGATTGAAAACTCACCAAGTTTGCCCATTGGGTATGTACTAAGTTTTATGGCAATCTATTAATGTATTTATTTATGCTTACAACTTTAGGTGATGAGATTTAGGTCATTCAGACAATGACAAGTTTGCCCATTGGTTATGTACTATGTTTTATGGCAATCTGGTGTGTCTGTATTGTTATTGCAGTATGTAATGCAGAGTGTCACTCTATTAGCTGCAGGGTTAGAGTATTATAAAAAATAACAATAATAATTATGCAAGTTCCCATTTGAAAGTTTTGGATAACTTATAATTATGTTAACCTCGCAATTCCTTGAGTTATTTGGATGTGAAAATGTGCATGCTTGGAAGTCACCAACTTCAAAATGTGGCAAATGCCACTCGAGCAACACTTTGCCTTCGTAATCAAGGTTTCTTTGATTGTGTTCTCCACCAAAGGGAAGCTTTTTTTAGTATTCTATCAATTTCAGATTTATAATTCCATTACAACATTTTTTGTTTTGTCATTTTATTACTAGTAATAACTAATAAGAGCAACGTGCATGAAATTGTCAGTTTGTAAGCAATTTGGCACAAGTTAAGCCTGGTGAAAGAGCTTAGATTCCATTACATGTTTATCTCCTTATAATTTATGGGTGTCACCCTTTGTTTCTCAATCATTTTAGGTGGTTATGAAGAATCTGATTTATAGTTTTAAATTTTGATAAGAGAGTTTTAACAATGATATCATGTATTTTTTATGCCAAAATCTCCAACCACAATGGAGATGGAAAATTATAGATTTATGGGCTAGTATCAATTATCTTTGTAATTAATAGAGAGATGATGAACTCCACTTAGGTTTTTTTTTTTTTTTAGTAAGCATCAGTCGGTGCAGCTTTGCAATTTTCGTAAAGATTTCATTTTTTTACTTTCATATTCATACCTTCATAACATTATATGCTTATGTTATTTCTTGGAAATTTGTTCATATGAAACAGAGAGTAAGACCCTCAGGCAAATGCTGTTGAGAACATTTCTAATGCAACTAGTTATGATTAGTGCTTAGTCCAGAGAGTTGTAACACAAATAAATTACAGAAATTGAAAGATACATGTTGACATGTTGATTATTAGCTTTGCACATTCTTTTTATTTAAATTTGTATTGTTGAGTTTTCAAACATTGTAATGTAAAAGCAAAGTGACATTATTCTGTAGAATCTTGTTGTGAAGCTCTGAATTTCCTGATTTTGGGTTTAAACTTGGAGTGTGTATAATCTAACATTGATCTATACATATTAGACTTTTAAATATATTTTATTTTAGTTTTGATTTTGGAAATGCATAGGAGATATTTGTGAAATTATCTGTTAGAAACTTTGAAGTGATGTTAAGCTATTTTATATGCATGTTATGCAGTCTTGAAGGTGATTCATTAGATTGAGAAATGCACCAAATTGCAAGAGCTCTCTCAAGTTTACTATGCTCCTATTGGACCCTTGGAATGATAAGTTAGGGAGCTCTTGGATTGTGCCCTGCCAAAACCTCCTACACCATGTTTAATTAATAACTCTTTTTTTATTCCAACTGGTCAATTGCAGTTTTGGCCTTATGGAATGCAACAATCAGGTTTGGCCCTAGGAAAAAAATGTTGAAGTATGGACTATGGAATAGACTTGTCATGAGTCATGACTATGGCATTATTTTTGCCTTGTATTGTTACTATTGTATAATCAAATCACTAAGCAAGTTGTTGCATTTTTATGTCATAGTTAATCTTGTCTTGATGAATATATAAAATGTATATATTTTGTTTTTGTGCAAATAACATATTGTGAATGAGTTCTATATATATGAATTACTAGAACTCGATCCTGTACTTGAGTCTTAAAGGCTTGAGTTCCTTAAGCAATCTTGAGTCTTTAAGACTCAGACTCGAAATGCTAGTTTACAAATATGTTTCAAAAAGATGCCAACTAAAAAAATTGTTTCAAAAATCATGTTAAATGACAAAAAAAATCTTACATCAAAACATGCAGAGTTATTTTATCTGGTTTTATAAGATTTTTTTTTTTGTTTTTTTGAGAATCCAATCTATAATGTCTTATTAAATCAAGGGCTTTATAAGATGATATGGATGCAAAAGAAGTGTCATTGAAACCATCACTAGTGAAAAATTGTTGTTCCCCACAATTTTTTTTAGATGGTATAATCTTAGTGCTTAACAAACATGTATCTATTTGAACATTGAAATTTCTTTTTGTGCAGTGCAGGTTTGATTGGAGTTCAAATTGGCAAATCTAGTGGTTGTGAACATGGGATTTGATGTTGGCTTCAAACAAAATTTGTTTATTACATTAAATATTAGCGGTGTCAAAAGTTGTTGATGGAGTTAGTAGAAGTAAGATTGTGAAAAAAAAAAAAATAGTAGAAGTAAATATTCAAACTTTTATTAGATTTTTTAAAACTTTATTCATAGTGTTAATTGAAAGATAATTTTTAATTAATTGAAAAGTTTAGTATTGAAGTTTCATTTAAAGCTAACTATCTTAGTAATTTCATTTAGCCTTAAAAAAAACAAGAAGAAGAAAGGGAAACCATCAGTGTAACATTGAACTTTTACATAAAATTATTTTGAAATTATGAGCTCACACCAAACTTATTGAAAACCATACATTCTAGATAGATTTTTTAGATAACTTATCATATTTTAAATTTCAATAAGTATACAAAAAATAAAACTTATTCTGGTAATTTTAGAGAGTTTTAGGGGTAATTTTTGTTGTTTTCAAGTTTTAGGGGGGGTATTTTTGGTCATTTTTTAAGTTTTGAGGGTATTTTGGTCATTTTTATGGTTTCAGGGGTATTATGATCATTTTTAGGTTTCGGGGGCATTACAGTCATTTTTTAAGTTCTATGGATCTTTCGATCATTTTTTAGGTTTTGATGGATCTTTCGATCATTTTTAGGTTTCAGAGGTATGGTAATTGGTGAGAAAAAAAAATCATCGAATGTGACAAAAGTATCACCAAATGTGAGAAATTTATGGTTTAATGTGATGTTGGTATTGCCTAATGTGGCAATAGAACTATCGAATGTGAGAAAGAGAGAAGGGGACCACCAAATGTGACAAAAGTATTTTTTTTTTTTTTTTTGAGAAGCAAATGTGACAAAAGTATAATCACATGTGATGTTGGTATTACACAATGTGAGTATGGTACCATCAAATGTGAGAATTTAAAAATTGATGACTATTTCATACTGGATCTGTAGTTTCAATTCAAGTGTATACTGAAAATTTTAAAATTGTCAACAATCTTTGGATTGGATTTTTTGCATAACTTGCTAATTGTATAGTCACCCTATTTACAACCTTAGACACCACAATAAACACACAATTGTGATTAAGTTGCAGATGTTGCATAAGAACAATTAGAGAGCACATAAGGTTATACATCTTCGGTTTTATAGTATATATAAATAATAAAAATATAAACATCAATAAAGTGACCTCAACTATGTTATTTTATAGGGAGGTATGCCCCTGAATGTGATGGAAGCTACCAAGGGAGATACATAGGAAGTTAATTGGTATATTCAAATATTTGTGGACGAAACTAAGATAATTTCAATTGATTTTTTTTGTGAACAAAAGTAATTATTGTGGTTAGGCTAATTTCTTGGGATACTTTTTTTTTTTTTGTTTTTTGTTTTTTTTTTGGTTTTAGATTTTAGATCTAAATTTTTTAATAACTTTTAAAAAATTACTATTGTGATGGGCGATTATTAGTAAGTAAAAAAGTGACTTCAGTGATGAGCCCAAATGTAAAATTATGGTCAGATGTGATATTGGTACTGCCTACTATGATGTTTGAACTGTCAATTGTAAGGAAAAAAATAGGGTACCACCGAATATGACAAAAATATGGTCAGAAGTAATGTTGGTACTACCCAATGTAATAATGAAACTGTCAAATTTGAGAATAAAAATTAGAGTACCATTGAATACGACAAAAACAGAGTCAGATATGATGTTGGTATTGCTTAATGTGACAATGGAATCATCAAATTTGAGAAAAAATAAAGGAACCACTACATGTGACAAAAGAACTGTCAAATTTGATATTGGAACTGCACACTGTGATAATGGAACCATCAAATTTGAGAAACAAATAAAGGAACCACTAAATGTAACAAAATAACTGTCAAATGTGATGTTCTGCACAATGTGAGGATGAAACCATCAAATGTGAGAAAAAAGTAAGGAAACCACTAAATGTGAGAAAAGAACTGTCATATATGATATTGAAACTGCACAATGTGAGGATGAAACTGCATAATGTGAGGATGGAACCGTCAAACGTGAGAAAAAGTAAGGGAACCACCAAATGTGAGAAAAGAATTGTCACATGTGATGTTGAAATTACACAATGTGAGGATGGAACCGTCAAATATGAGGAAAAAAATAAGGGAACCGCCAAATATGAGAAAAGAACTGTCACATGTGATATTAGAACTGGACAATGAGATAATGAAACCGTCAAATGTGAGAAAAAAGTAAGGGAACCACCCAATGTGACAAAAGAACTATCACATGTGACAAAAATAGAACAGATGTAATGTTGGTACTGCTTAATATAACAACAGAACCATCAAATTTGAAAAAAAAATAAAAATAAAGAAACCACTATATGTGACAAAAGAACTATCAAATGTGATATTAGAATTGCACAATGTGATAATAGAACCGTCAAATGTGAGAAAAAAAACAGTCAAATGTGATGTTAGAACTACACAATGTGAGGATGGAACCATTAAATGTGAGAAAAAAGTAAGGAAACCACCAAATGTGAGAAAAGAGCTATCACATGAGATGATGAAATTGCACAATGTGAGGATGGAACCATCAAATGTGAGAAAAAGTAAAGGAATCACCAAATGTGAGAAAAGAACTGTCATGTATGATGTTAGAACTATACAATGTGAGGATGGAATTGTCAAATGTGAGAAAAAAAATATGGAAACCGCCAAATGTGAGAAAAGAACTATCACATGTGATATTAAAACTGCACAATGTGAGAATGAAATCGTCAAATGTAAGAAAAAAGTAAGGGAACCACTCAACGTGACAAAAGAACTATCACATGTAACAAAAATAGAACAAATGCAATGTTGGTACTGCTTAATATGACAACAGAACCATCAAATTTGAGGAAAATAAAAATAAAGGAACCACTATATGTGACAAAAGAACTATCAAATGTGATATTGAAACTACACAATGTGATAATGAAACTGTCAAATGTGAGAAAAGAATCAGGGAACCACCAATTGTAAGAAAAAAAACAATCAAATGTAATGTTGGAACTGCACAATGTGAATCATCAAATGTGAGAAAAGAACTGTCACATGTGATATTGTAACTGTACAATGTGAGGATGGAACAGTCAAATGTGAGAAAAAAGTAACTTGATATAGTAGATTACCTACTAGTGGGTACCGTACCTCCCTTTTTTTGGTGGTATTATAGAATTACCCATGGATTCAATATTCGTAGATGAGGGCTGAATTAACACTCCTCCTAAGTCATAAAGAGCATCCACATTGGTGGTTGCATTCTAGCATAACAAGTTATTTTATCACCAAAAAACCATGCTTTTGTCGAAGATGCTAAAATCTTTTTTTTTTTTTTTTGGCAACTCAGCCACAATAAACTGGCATAGATATTAGTTAATTGTAGCGAGTTGTTAAAAATAAAACACAATATTGTATTAACATTCTCTCTATTCCTTCAATTAAAAAACCCAAATTCTCTCTCTTCTTTTTGTCTCCCACTTATGCTAGTTCTCATCTGTTGTCAGTTCTCTCTTCTTTGTCTCTTGCCCCTCTCTCCCTCTCTTTTCCTTGTGGGCTTTCTTCTCTTCTTGTTGTGACGATTAGGATTGAGATCGAATTTTGGATATGTGGTGGTTGTGATCGGGTTCTTGTTTTTGTATTTGTTTATATGAGTTTGGTGGTTGTGGTAATGGTGGTTGATTTTGGCCGTAGAGGTGGGTTTCGTGGATTTTGGTTATGAGTTTCGTGGGCTTGACTATGGAGGTAGGTTGTGGTCTGTTTTGTTTTTGTTTCTTTTCTGCAATGGGTTGTGGTTGCAACAATGGTAGTTGTTTCCGGCGGTGGAGGTGGCTATGGCTAGTTGCTTGCTATAGATTTTTGTAGTGGTTGTTTTTTTTTTATTTTTTTTTATTTTAATAAGTTGTTTATATTATTTTAAATAAAGTGGTAAAAAAATAAAACTTTTAATTTTAGATGTATTGTAAAGTAAGATAGTAAAATAAATAAAACAGCTTTTAACACCACCAATACGAATGTTCTAACACGCTAACACTACTACCTTAGACCCAAATAACAGTCTCCTCCGTCATTTGCCAAAATCGAAGGGTACCTTAAAACATAATCCTACAGGTCCCCAAGAAATAATAGAAAATAAAGTAATAAACACGGTTGGATGATGGATGAACGGGTCGGGTCGGGCTTAAACTCAATGATCTTGATTCATTATCCTCAATTGTTTACAAAAGCATTTCCCCCCAACTTAGAAAACTTTTATTTTCCTTCCCTCAAGCTCTGTGAGGAAAACTTTTCACAACATTATTCATTTATTTTTCCTCTCAAACCCACTTCTCCCAACACAAATTAGTAGCAGAAAAATGCCAATAGAAATGCCCAAAGGGCTACCATTCTCAGTGGACACATGGACTTCTTCTTCTAAGAGAAAGAGGCACCACTTTTTAACTCATGCCCACAAAGACCACTCCTTTTTTGGCATCACTTCCCAATTCTCTTTCCCTATCTACTCAACCCTTCTCACCAGGACTCTAGTCCTTCAACACTACCCCCAGGTTTGTCTCTGCTTTCAGGTCTTATTTATTTATTTATTTTTTAAATTGGGTTGAGCTTAATTTTGTGGGGTTTGTGCAGCTTGATGATTCATTGTTTGTGGAAATTGAAACTGGACAATCGGTAGTTGTGGACGATCCTGATGGGGCTTTCACTGTCACGGCTTTTGATGCCAACCACTGCCCTGGTAATTTATTGTTCTTCTTTTATAGTTTTTGATTGGCTCTGTATTGTATTTTGTTGTTTAATTGGTTTGCTCATGTGGGTTTTGTGGAAATCATATAATTTTGTTCTTATTGTTGGATATTTCATATTATATATGCATATTTCAGGGAAAAGATTTGTTTAAATTTGATCTTATAATGATATGTTGTATTTTTTATGGTTAGTATTGAATAGAGATTGGAGTGGATGTTACCCTTAGAATTAGAGAGGGATGAATTAGAAGGCAAAGCAGATATGTAGTTCCAAGTTATTTTGGAGAGAAATTTAAGTGAACGGCATGAAGCCAAGTTTAATAAAAAGTCTATAACTTCAACAAAAATAAGAACTGGGGAGGGGAGGATGTTACTCTATTTTATGAATTCAGGCATGATGAATCAAATTTCTGCTCCGTGGTCTAGCTAAATACAGATTTATGGTCCGTTTGAATTGAGGGGGAGAAAGGGGGAGCAGAGTAGAGTTGATTGGAAATTAGCCTAATTTTTGGCCAACTCTACTCTACTCCTTTTTGCTCCCCCTCTCTCCCCCCAAACAGGCCCTTAAGGAATAAACAGCCCTGCTGTTCGTAAATAGGTTTCATCCCTTTGCCCTTTAAGTGTCAGTGGCTTTTAACATGGTTACTCCGTCAACCATCGCTGGGCTTTTGTTGGGGCTTTTAACGTGGTTCAGAATTTCCCCTAGAGAGCATGGGCAACAGTTGGGTATCTCTGGCCTAATATTCTGCATTTTTAAGTAAATAATTTGTCACACTTAAAATGATGTGCAATAATGTGTCTGCACAGAAGAAAATTATATACCTAATAAACAATAGACAAAGTCAGAGCAGAGAATATAAGATTAGGATATGGTGCCATATCACAACAATATATCTCCCACAAGCAAATTCCAAAACTATACACAATAAACATTTTCTGTTATATTGTTTATTTTCAAGTGCCTGCATCATATTGACATAATTAGGCTAGGAATGTCTTGGATTTAGGAATTATGGGAGAAAATCAACTAAAGGAAAACAACAATGCTAGTAAAACTTGTTCAGAAAGTTCTTAAAAATAATAAAAAATTCTTGGATCTTTTAATTTGCAGAATGTATAGGCAATTATTTCTAATTCTCATCAGCTCTTAGCAAAAAAAATGGTGAAACTTAGGAGCAGTATATTATGTTCCCCAATTAAATTTAAGCGCCTGGTTGCATTGACCATTAAAACACAATTAAATTCAATGCAACTAGGTCTAGTTGTTTGAATTCAATTGGAGAACCTAATATAATAGACCTAAAGTACTGTATCTAAGTTCTACTGACAAAAGAAAATGGTTCTTAATGCATCACCTAAGTGAAATTTCTACTTGGGAGCTTGTGTGTCAGTAAAGACTATTCTACAAAAGCAAAGAAGCACAATCAACTTAGTAGATATCTCAGGAGCCATGTTGCCAAGGGAAAATCATTAAAATTTGCGAAAGATAAAATGTCAGCAGACTCATACAGTTCAATACTCCTTTGATAAATTACTTGTCAAATAGATCCCCCATTTGATTATGCATGTATCTTTCATTTGTGTTCAAAACCTAAAATGATTTGAAAAGCTCTATTGACAGATTGTCCCTTTTCTGGCATGGGTTGTGTAAACCTCAGGGACTGTAATAGTGTAATGTTCTTGTTTGAAGGCAATTTTGGTAATATCTTGTACACAGGAGATTGCAGACTCACGGCTGAGTGTGTACAAAGTTTACCAAAGAAGTTTGTTGGCAAGAAAGGAAAAGTACCAAGGTGTCAACCTGATTATGTTTTCCTAGACTGCACATTTGGGAGATTTCGTCAGAACCTTCCCAGCAAGCACTCAGCAATCCAACAGGTACCCATGGTCTTCATTCTATTCATGTTTCTTTTATAATGTCTGAAGTGATCAGTGGTCTCAAACATACTGCGATTTGTATATTATGTCCTTACTGTAAGCCCTACATACTTTTTTTTTTTTTTTTTCTCTCATGTTAGATTGAAATGTGCAGAATGTGCAAATATAATACAAGTCTTTATATACTTGTATTTGGTTTAATCAAAATCTATTTTCATGGCTATTACCATTGATAGTATCTATCTTGCTTGCTCCTTTGTAGTTTTAGTTTGTTTTACATTAAGGCAATCTTTTGAAAATTTGTGGAAACAATATTCTGCATCTGTAATTTACGGATCATGAAATTTTTTCTATAGATAGCATAACCTTAGAAACCTGATTTCAAACCTCATCAATGGTTAATTCATTTAGCAGGCATTCATATTTCATGTGTAATTATAAATGAGCCCTTATGTAGGTCTAATTTTAAACTAGGATACTTTATTTTCCTCCACATTTTTTTATTGCTGCATGAAACCTCAAGGTTAATAAGAGCTCTGGTTTAGGTATATATCATAAATGGATGCTGTTAATTCACAGTTCATTCTCGTTATGTGTATCATTTTCTTAGTGTCCATAAGTAAGGCACTTAAGCAGGCTTTGGGAATTCTTACTAACATTATTGTATATCAGTAATAGTAATCAATAAGGGCATCCAATTGTGAAAGAAATATATTCCATTCAAATTATTTTAAAATAGATGACCTTTTATGCTCCTTGTTATAATCTTGACGATTGTTAGCGTAATAAAAAAGTTTCATGTTTATGTTTTATTATTATATTTCTTAGCAGTTTATGACTCTCTCTCTCTCTCTCTCTCTCTCTCTCTCGTTGGAGTGAGTGCGTGTGTGGGCATGTGATTGTTTTTCTCTACAGTTCTATCTTAAATGTTAAGCACATTTCTTATGTCTCAATATCAATATAACCTCAATCTGCTTCTTACATTTCAAACTACATTTCCATGAAATAGGTTATTAATTGTATATGGAAGCATCCTGATGTTCCTGTGGTGTATCTGACCTGTGACCTTCTCGGCCAGGAAGAAATTCTGGCAAATGTGTCCCAAACATTTGGGTCCAAGATCTATGTTGATAAAGCCTCTAATCCAGAGTGTTTCCAAGCTCTAACCCTAAAATTTCCTGACATTATCTCTGAAGATTCCTCATCCCGCTTCCAGGTATTAGATGGATTTCCTAAACTATATGAAAGAGCAAAAGCAAAGCTTTTGGAGGCCCAAGCTCACTGCCAGCCTGCCCCTCTCATAATCCGCCCATCAGCACAGTGGTATGCATGTGAGAAAGAGTTCTCGGAGAATGGAAGTCAAAGAAAACTGAGAATGAATGAAGCAGTAAGGGACCAATTTGGTGTCTGGCATGTTTGTTACTCAATTCACTCATCCAAGGAAGAATTAGAATGGGCCCTGCAACTTCTTGTGCCTAAATGGGTTGTTTCAACAACTCCCAGTTGTAGGGCCATGGAGCTAGATTTTGTTAAGAAACATGGCTTGGCAATCAAGTAGCTCCAAATGACCCTATCTGGAAGCTTCTTGATATTGCCACGGAAGGTTCTCCAGATGTGGATGTATCCATCAAAGGTGTTAGTGGTTCTCCTATGGTTGAAGAGCACACCCAAACTTATGCTCAACCTCAATTTGAACCAGTAAAAGTATCTACGGGCCTAAAAGGACTTATAAAATTGTCCCCTCCAAGCAAAAAAGTGACATTATTTGGAAGAGCGAGACTTGGTCTCCAAGATTTTAGTTTTTCACATGAAGGTCCAATAGTTGCATCTATCAACAATAACCCTCCACAAATATCTGCCAACAAAGTAGAAGAATTCTCATTCCAGGAGGAAGCTGAAGTGAAATGCCATAAGTCAGAAAGCAAGACAGGCATAGCAGATATTGAAGTGCAATGTCTGAAGTCAGTGGATAAAGAGACTGAAGTTCTTAACAGTGCTTCTTTAACAATTGGATCATCAAAGAGCTATAGTGAAAGATTGAGGAAGTTTTATAGGACAATGAATGTTCCTGTGCCTCAGCCTCTTCCCTCCTTAGTGGAGCTTATGAAAGCCAACAAGTGTGCCAAGAGGAAATTTGAGTTATAGTCTTGCCTTTTCCGATGAGGAGGCAACAGGAAAGTATACATATGGCATTAGGATTGGTGCTTTGGCCATACAACACGTCATTGTATTTATATTTCCCTTCATGGGGTGATTTTTTTTAAAGTAATTTTTTCCCATTTTGTAGCAATAGTTGATCCCTCTATGAATAAGGGATGCATGGATGTTTCAATAATTGCAACTTGAGTGTACATTCAAATACTGAGGTGCTTGTTTGTGTGTTACTTAAAAATGGAATGATCAATTCTTTGAAGATCACTTGCAATATCTCCTTATCCTTTAAATTTCGTGACTTTCGTCTATGCATCCTTAAAATTTGATTTGCCCCTGCTTTTGCTGTGGTGAGGATGAAATTCTTGTGTAAAAGAGTTCACTCCTGGTTTTTGTTCTGTGAATGTTGCAGCCTTGGCCATCGAGTACTGTGTGGAGTCATTTGATGAGTCTTTCTTTCTGTGATTGCTCTTCTGAGTTTAAGGGTACATGGATTTCTTCAAAGGATAATGGCTCACTCCTTGTTCTTTTTGCAGAACTAAAGGCATGGTACTAATATGGCAACTCTTCCAGTATTTTGTGCAGCAATTTCTCATTGTTAATAGTTAGTCCTACTGCTGCTAGCCTTTAGCAAGCTCCTTAAGTAAGCTTCATAGAAACAAGATTGGAGATCTTGGATAGAAAAAAATTGGAGCTTGAGGACAACTAAGTAAAGCATTCGAGACTGTGGAATCGGTTGAGCAGGAAGCTATGATCATATGGCTTTCAAACTATGTAAAATTGGCAGTATATGCATTAAAACAATCAAGATAAATATGAGTTAAGTGAAAAGAAGAAAATAGAGAGAATGAGCTAAGAAACTGAGAGAGAGAAATTGCATTTGATCTGAGTACATTACACGCGGACACCCACATGATCATATATACTAAACCTTTGGTCAAAATCCCCTCTCTAAGCTACCAATTATAAGCGTTTCTATTCCTTTTAAAAAGACTAACTACCATGTAACATACTTGATCTAAATGCACGTACTCAGTTCCCTTAACAGACTTGATTTAATCTGCACACATGTTCAGTAAACTTTAACAGTTTGTATACATTTTAAACTTAACGGTTTGGTCCATGTTAGGGTCAAATGTATCTGGTGTTGGCAACCGTATTTCCAAAAATGTAATTTAATGTTTTTAGGTTGAGTTTTAGTGTCCAAGAATGTGTTTGAAGTTGTAAATTGAAAACACAAGAATACAGGTCAAGAAATTGCTCAAGAAGAAGAGGTTTTGCAGGCTCAATTACAAGTTAAGGTTCATTAAACCTTGACTCCAAGTTCGACTCTAGTCAACAAGTCAAGCTCTGTTTTTCCGGACTTTTCAGTCTACAGCCAGGGGGACCAAGTGACCTAGAAATCCATGCATTGGGGTTCCATGACATGTAGAAAGGCTTTTTAATTCACTATAAGATAAGAGAGAATAGTGAAAGTTGGAGAAACTATTGTGACATATGTGCACCAAGGGTTTTATACTATCCTGCATCTCTGGTCTACATTGAAGACCCAGAGTATTCTAGTGAAGTCATCAACACAAAAACTACTACATAAAAAAGCTGTGTGATGAGTTAGATATGGACACTCCAGTTAAACCACCAGATGTACTTTTCAGCATTTTCCTTGGCAGTATAACACATGATCAGATATTGAATGTATGGATATTTCTATCTTTTCATGATGTCCATACGATGGTGTAAAACCTTTAGAGAGTTTGGTAAATATAATTATTTTCCACGTCAGCAGCCACGCAGCACGTCCATGTCAGCCCTAATTCCACGTCAGCGACACGTCATAGGATGACGTCAGCGACTCTGCTGCCCGATCCGTGACCCGACCCGGAAACCCGGAACCGACCCGGACCAGTATCCGTTGACTTTGACCCGGACCAGTTGACTTTGACTTTTTGCGTTGACCTTTGACCAAAAGTCAAAATTTCCGAAAGGGCCTATCTTGCTCAGTTTTTCGCGTAGATTCCGATTTTGGACTCCGTTTCTTCATTTGAAACTCCAAAATTGGTCAATTGGCACATTCTTCATTGTGGTTTCTTCAAAGGCATTCTTCAAGGCATCTCCAAGTGATCTTCTCATACTTATCCAACCTCAAGCCTTCATCGAGCTTCCGCCTTGAGTTTGAGGGAGGGTGTTAGAGATATATATTAAACATATATTAGCCCAATGTAATAGGCCCATATCCAACCTCAAGCCTTCATCGAGCTTCCGCCTTGAGTTTGAGGGAGGGTGTTAGAGATATATATTAAACATATATTAGCCCAATGTAATAGGCCCAAGCCCATTCCTGCTTGTACTAGTAGTCTAGGGTTTAGTCGCCTATATATACTCATGTTAGGGTTCATTGTAACACAGGTTATTGTACTACACTCTTATATAATAAAGATGTAGCCCTTAAGGGATTCCTCCGTGGATATAAGCCGTCAAGGCTGAACCACGTAACCCTCGTGTTCTCAATGTTCTTATTCTATGCTTCCTCTTCCGCATCCACTCTAGCATACACAACATGGTATAACACATTGTGTTTGATAATATTATCCATTTAACATGGTATCAGAGCTAATATTCAACAGGATGCTTCGTACAATTGTATATATTACATGAGGTGTATGAATATGAGAAGATAAGGGATTAACTCCATCATATATTTTGTAATTGGAAACTCATATGTTGGGGGCAGTTTCTTTAGTTAGTGTTTTGGGGAAAAATGGACAGTTTTTTGACACATCTATTACATTTATCTTACTTAAATGATCCTTGGGTATCTTCTTTAAAATTATTTCAATAGGAATGCTTTTAAATCAATTCATTGAAGATATTTTTAAAACTATTTCTGGTTTTGAGAAAATGAAGGTTTTCTTGAATAATCACATTCTTGTTATTATGTAGGGTTCAGGGGTGGGGCTGCAGTTTAAATGCTTTGTACATCCTAGTATTCCTTTGGCTGTATAAAACGCTCTACGAATGCCCATATGAGGGGTTGGTTCCTAGCCACTAGTTCAATCAATTTGGCTGGCTCTGGTGTTCTTACGTTGAGATACGGTGCTTAAGGCTAGCTAAAAAAGATGCATTTGGGACCACTTTAAAAGCAAACCAAATGTACACACCAAGAATTAGCATTTGATTGTGCAATAATCCTAAGTAGCACATGCTTTATAATTATATATATATATATATATTAAAATTTTGATAGTAGACTATTAGTTGGAGTAGAATTTAAATTTCTAAAACTTAGATTATAAAGTTTTATCTAAATTAAATTATTGTTAAATCTTATCCCTTAGTCAAGAGTTTTGTAGCTTAATATCCTAATAAAATATTAATTCAATAAGATGCAACTTGAGGGAAAAAAAACAAAAAACGTGAGTTGTGTGGGATTTAAGTTAAGATCATTTTGATGATAGCCTTTTAGTTTTATTTAAGTTAAACAATTATTAAATGTTATATCTTAATTTGATGAAATATATCATAACGATAAGAGAACTGCTCCATCCACAATGTTTTCACAACAAATTATAAGTGGTAAGTTGTTATCGGTTTTGTGAGGATAAGTAGGCCGAGTAAAATGTGTTGGGCTGTGGGCCGTGCTTGAGGACACATAGAAATCCGAGGATGGTTGTAAGGTTTGTTAAGTTTTGGGGTCAATAAGCCAAGGACAAGGGAAAATAATAACGGACTAGTGATAGTTCCCGAGGAGCCGAGCTTCCTCAGGAAAGCATTGTGGAAGGTTGGAACCTAGTCATCTCGAGAGTGCTGTACAAAAGGTTGGAATATCTAAGAAGAAGGCTGCTACCACATTAAATGCTCTACACCTAACCAATTGACTGCATTTATGTGGAAATGACACTTGAACAGTGATATCGCAGTTTACAACTATTCACAAAGCTTCCAGGAGATTTTTGATGGGAAAAGTATCCAAAAGATTATCTACAAGATCAATAAGTGGAAGGCTGGAATGAAGGACGAAAGGACTATATAAGGGAAAGACCTCGTAAAAAATGGGGCATGTAATCTGAGAGGGAAGAAAAAATAGAAGAACACTTTGTATTCATATAAACTTGAGTAATTATAAGAACGTCTCATCCTTGGACTTGACCGAGGAGCATTATTTTTACCAATCTGTGTTTTTAGTCTTCTTGGCATGAATCCAGTTAATTATGGCCCATACTTAATTTGCTGAGACGTTCTCCTGTAAAATCCATTCTCTAACAAATTTATTATTTTGGGCTTGTTGGGCCATCATCCATTGTTCTTGGTGGGCTAAGGTACCAAATCTAGTCCTTACAGGTTCTAATTTAAATCTATAATTGAAATTACTTTTTTGCCCACCAATAATAACCCTCAACAATCTGTCACGTATAATTTGTTATGAAAGTGTTGTGAAATTGTTATAGACATAGAATTTTTCTAACAAATAATATAAAATTAATTTTCTAATTAGTTGCTCTTAAAATGTTTTTTTTTTTTTTTGAGCAAAGAACGATGGCTCTTAAAATGTTGTTAATAGACTTTTAGTTGGAGTAAAAATCAAAATGTGGTTTTTTATTTTAGAAAGAAAACATGAGTTGTTGTTTGAGATTTTAGTTTAGAATTTTTTATTTTTATTTTTTTAAATAGACTTTTAGTTTGAATAGAATTTAAATTTGTTGAAATATTTAAGTTTAGAAGTTTTTGATAATAAACTTTTAGTTTGAATATAATTTGAATTTGTTGAAGTTTAAATGATAAAGTTTTATATAAATTAAAAAATTGTTAAATATTATTCCTTAATTTGAGAAAATATATCATAACAAATAATATAAAATTAATTTACTAATTAGTTGTTCTTAAAATATTGAAAATACACTTTCAGTTGGAGTAAAAGTCAATTTGTTCTCCCAAAAAATTAAACTATTTCTAAAATTATTTTTCATTTATCTATCTTAAAAAATATATCATCATTTTATTATTTGGATTTATTTGATTGATATTATTCTTTTTTTAAGTGATTCATATTTTTCTAAATTATGTTATGGTGTGTTAAATTTTCCCCTTTTTTTGTACAAATAAATTGTTTAAGTTTCAAATATATTATTCAAATTTCTCATTCTCTTAAAAGAGCTTATCATGATAATCAAAACTTATCACAAAAGTACACTTGATATTACTAAAATAGTTGATAGACACATTCAAATACATAGTCATATTGTATTTTGATATAAATTCAAATTCTCACTTCCAAAATAACTAAGTATTATGTCAAACAAAATCTATAAGAGGGAGAGAGAAGACTTGTGATGGAAAAATCAAAAAACACACAACCTAATTGTATTAACCCTAAATAGTGTCATAAAAAAATATATGGGTAAAGTACTATTTTTGTCCTTAAACTTTACAAAAAGTTTGTTTTTCATTCGTAAACTTTACAAAAAGTTTGTTTTTCATTTCTAAACTTTATGAAGTTCATTTTTTGTCCTTAAACTATTGAAAAGTTCATCTTTCGTCCCAAAACTATTGAAGATATTTTATTTATGTTCTTAAACTTTACCAAAAATTTGGTTTTCATCCTTCAACTATTGAAAAAAGTTCTATTTTCATCCCTATTTTGTCTCTAAACTATTGAAAAAAACTCTTTACAAAGTTTAGAGATGAAAAAATAACTTTTTAAAGTTTAGGGACGAAAAACAAACCTTTGGTAAAGTTTAGGATCAAAATAGTATTTTACCCAAAATACAATGATTCATCAACCTAAAATAGAATTGCAAGAAAGAATGATATATATATATATATATGTAGAGAGAGAGAGAGAGAGAGAGAGAGAGAGAGAGAGTATAATCACCTTTTGTTGGAGAGACATAGAAAACAAGATGAGATGAAGTGGAAGAGTCAAAATAAAAGAGATAGCCATGACTCAAACACTGAATTATCCAAGCAAAACTATATAATAAAATAACATTATATTCTTATACACTATATATTGTTATATACAATTGGATAACATTAAACAATCAAAGAAAATAAAAAGGATAATAACTTAAAAAACACAAAACCAAATTGCATCAACCCAAAGTAGAGTTGTAAAGAACACATAAATTCATCAACCTAAAGTAGAGAGGCAAAATAAAATAAAAAACACAAAAAAAAAGTGAGAGAGAGAGAGAGAGAGAGAGAGAGAGAGAGAGAGAAATAAGCATTTTTGTTGGGAAAATATGTATAGAATTGAAGAAAGAATAACAAATTTATAGTAATAGGATGAGGACAAGAAGAGCCAAAATAAAAGGAAGATGAACGAATAGAGGAAGAGTAACATTAAGGTTGAGAGAGCGGAAAGATGAAAATGCAAAAGGGAAGGAGAAAGTTTGGAGGAAGTGTAAGGGTAAGATACAAAATTAATAAGAAGAAGATGAGTCAAAAATAAGAGAAAAATGGGTGGAAATAGGTGGACGATGTGGCCGCTGATGTGGCTTTACAGGAGCGTAGCAACATTAAATGCTACACTTCAACTTTTAGATATATATAGATATAGATATAGATAGATTGATTACTTTAATTAATATTGTTTCAAGTGTATGTTGTAACGTACAAAACTAGATATCTTCAATTTAGTTTATTTTCATATCTATATTTCCAACTAATTCAACTCATTTAACAGCTCTATTATGCTTTTGTAATTGCCAGTGTCCTTGAATCCAAATTTATCCAACAAATTATTGAAAAGATATAAGATGTCAAATTAAACCGCACATGATTATTTGTTGCTAAATACCCTATTGGAGTATATTCTCGTCCCGACACCATAGAATCACTTTTGAATATTGAGACAAAAATAATATTCAAATAGTTGGGATTCATGGCCTTGGGGTAATAGGCAAGACAATAATTACAAAAGCAGTTTATAACGGAATTGTTGATCATTTTGAAGGAAGTTGTTTACTAGAGAATTAATGTCTGAGAAAAGTCTAGAACAAATGATGGCATAATCCAATTACAAGGGGATCTTCTTTCTAAGATCTTATGGGACAAACATTTGAAGGTGGACACTATAGCGGAAGGAATCAATATGATATAGGAAAGGCTTCATAGTAAAAGGATTCTTTTAATTCTTGATGTCGTGGATAAATATAAACAAATTGAAAATTTGTTTGGATCATGTGATTGGGTTGTGTCAGAAAGTAGAGTCATTATAATAACAAGAGATGAACACTTAGTAGCTACTCTTGGAAAAGTTTGTACATCTTATGAGGTCAAGGAATTAGACAAACATGAAGCTCTTGAACTCTTTAGTCAACATGCCTTCCATGGAAAAAAACCCAGTGATGATTATTTGGAAGCTGTTGCAAGCCAAGTTTTACATTATGCCAAAGGCCTTCCACTAGCTCTAGAAATAATAGGTTCTAATTTGTGTGGAAGAACTAAACTTGAGTGGAAAAGTGCAATAGATGAATATGAAAAAATTCCCAAAGAAGAGATTCAAGAGATACTTAAAGTAAGTTATGATGGATTGGAAGAAATTGAAAAGTAAACTTTCCTTGATATTGCATGTTTCTTCAAAGGATGGTACAAAGATTATGTTGTATACATATTAGATGCTTGCGATTTATATCCAAATTTTCGTATTCCAATACTTGTTAATAAATCTCTCATTATTGTTGATCAAAATGGCACACTATCAATGCATGATTTGATACAACAAATGGGTAAGGAAGTTGTTAAGCAAGAATCACTGGAAATCCTAGAAGAACACAGCAGGTTATGGTATTATAAGGATGCTCTTGGATTGTTAACTAGAAGTAAGGTATAAGTTCTTTCTCTTCAAATTTCTTAAAAAAAAATTCCTACTAGGAAGATGTAATGATTTTTTTTCTTTCAATTTTTTTTTTTTGTTCTTTTTAACATTGTAGAAAATATAAGTTTATCAATTCATCTTTTATTAAAACTAGTATGTAAATTGTGTTTATGCATAGGAATGATGAATTGTAGTGATGCTATTGATATTAGTTTGAGTTATTAAATACATAGGACATTAATTCGACTAGGACATTTGGAGGCACTAAAATGATTTTTCCTTGTAATTTTAATGATATTGGTTATGCCAAGTTTCTTATTACACTACTGTTATGTATATAATTTTAAAAATCACTATTGGACAATACATATACAATATTAATTCAATATCATTATCCGTGAAATTCTACTAAATACAACAAAAAATAAAAGAATAAATTGGTTCAATAGTATCTCCTAAATTGAATGGGCATAGGTACATGGAATCGTTTAACTCAAATATAGTTTGTTACGTTCAAGATCTTCACATACAAAATATTTAAATAGAAAAAGTATAAATATATATATATATATACTCATTAGTTCAGGAAAAAAAAAAAATAACAACATTTAACTCAAATATAGTTTGTTACGTTCAAGATCTTCACATACAAAATATTTAAATAGAAAAAGTATAAATATATATATATATATACTCATTAGTTCAGGAAAAAAAAAAAATAACAACAAAAATCTAAACAATTTAATTTGTATGAAAGCTAACAAAGGCAAAATCTAATTTTGATTCTAATCAAATTTTCTCTAGGCTTTGGTTATATATATATATATAATCTAGGTTTATTTATATTAGACTCCTCATTTTTTATACTGAATTAACTCACTTAACATAAAAATTAAATAAAAAAAAAGATTAGATGAGACACGTGACACAAAATTAAACTCTAATTGAAATCCAATTTTCACACTAAATTAACTTACTTGCCACAAAAATTTAAAAGTTTAGATTAGATGAGATACATGGCGTAAAAGTAGACTCTAATTAAATTCCAATTTGAAATCTAATTGGATTTTCTCTCAGCTTTGGCTATTAATATATACTAGCTTGTAACCCCATGTATATGCATAAACACATTTAAAGATATACAAAAAGATGCATAATATAATTTATATATATATATATATATAATTTAAATACTATTGATAGCCATTTTTATATTTTGTTAACTCTTACTAGTGCACACCCTTGATGCGGTGGTCACTCTACAAGTATAAATGCTCGTGGGGTGTGGAGGGTAAGGGCCGGGGTTCAAGTCTCCAGGAGGGAGCTTCATACACATATTTTGTTAACTCTTAAAAAATTATTGCAAGAATATTATTAGGTATAAAATGTAAACTATCCATGTTTATTTTCTTTTATTACTTCTTAATTTTTGTTATTGTAAAATACTTTTTTTTTTTTTTTTTTACGATTCATTTATTCTAGACTCTTTAGTTTTTGTTTTCAATAACTCACTCGGATGAATATTTATGATGTGGTCCCACATTTGATTCTAAAATTAGGAAATAAAACTCTCTTTAAAAATAAATAATTTAGGACACACGGTGCAAAATTTGACTCTAATTTGAAATTCTAATTGGACTTTCTCTAAACTTTGCCTATTATATATATATATATATATAGATTTCATGATGATTATACTTATGGAAAACTCTATTGTGTTTATCATCATTTAATGCATTATCTTATTAGGGATCTCGCAAAATTCGAGGTATAGTGTTGCATTCTCCAAAACCAATAATAGTGAAACTACACGTTAAAGCTTTCAAAAGAATGGAAAATCTCAAATTTCTCATAGTTTGTAATGTACACATTTGTGAAGAATTTAAATTTCTCCCCAATAATTTAAGGTTGCTTGAATGACCCGGATATCATTTTTCCTTGCCATCAAAATTTTCTCTTGAGCAACTTGTTGCATTTGGAATGCCACATAGTCACATTAGATTACAGAAGCTATTCAAGCAGGTATGATTACTAGTATCTCTAAATTATGATTTTGTTAAATTTTATTTTGAAATCTGTTCAAGATTTATATTGATTTTTTTCACCTTGTACAGGAGTTATGGTTTGAAAATTTGAAACGTATCAATTTCAGTGAATGTGATTCCATTACAAATTTACCTAACTTCTGTGCTCCAAACTTAGAGGAAGTGGACCTTTCTTATTGTAAAAATTTGGTTAAGGTTCATAAGTCTTTTGGATTTCTTGATAAGTTTAAAGAATGGCACCTCACACACTGTGAGAAACTTCAAATTCTTCCCAGCAAAGCTGATGTTGAAATCTCATAAATATTTTAATCCTGAGGGTTGCTTAAGCCTTGAGAAGTTCCCCAATATTCATCCAATTATGAAATGTTTAGAGGTTTTAGAATTGTCAAGGAGTGGTTACCCTCATCAATTGGATATCTCATTGCACTTAGGATGTTATACCTATATAATTGCCCAAACCTTAGTGATCTTCTAGATATTATTTATAAATTTCAATTGCCTGAGGAATCTGTCTTTCCAACACCACCATCGATATTGACAAGCAATTCTCCTAATTGTTCTTTTGGGTATGGGTTTTCAAGGTTGGAAGCATTGAATCTCATCAACTGTGAAAATATAACTGAATTGGAGTTTTTTTTTGAAGCTGGAATTCTTCCCCGTATTGAAATATCTATATCTATCCCAAACGAATATTGTTACCATCCTCGAACACATTAGTAGTTTTACTAGATTAGTGGTACTTGAAATAATCAGTTGCAAGAAGCTTCAAAAAATTCCAAGACTTCCACAATCTATAAGAAGAGTGTGTGCAAAGAATTGTTGGTCATTGGATCCACCATCATCAAGTACATTATTGAGTCAGGTTTCTCTCTTTTTCTCTCTCTTTAAGTTATAAAGAAACAAATTTTGTTATCTTCTCAAATACTACATTACTATATTTCCTAATGCAGATTGGAGAAATTATAGGGAATTTACCAAATAAAGAATGTGAAGATGCAAGAGGAGACAATTAATGGATATAGGGCCATCAACTCGATTTTCACATCAGGTTCTCTCTCCTTCATTCTCATCATATGAGGATGATGATTGCGAAATTATAGTACCAGGAATTGAGATTCCAAGTTGGTTCAACTTCAACCATCAGAGTGTCGAAAATTCAATATCATTCTGGGTTGGCTGCGAAATTCCAAAAATTACCCTCTGTATTGCTTTTGGACCAGAGGAGGCACATAGAAGTGGACTTTATTATCAGGTTTACCTTTCCATCAATGGTTGCGAAAAGAAACACCATAAGTCAATTTCTAAAGAACAAATTAATGATCATCTATGGCTGTTTTCTATATCTACTCAGAAATTGCAGGAGCAATTGAATAACTCAAATTCGTCTAAACAAAATCACATTGTGGTTACTTGTGAAACCCATCATTGGATTAGTACCCCTTACTCTCCTAAGGTTATATGTATGATGATATTGAAATCTAAAAGATCTAGACGTGGGACTGATGCAGCACGTGTTAAAGTTCCCCATATCATAAAAAGGTGGGGGATTCATGTAGAATGCATATGTTGCCCTACGAAATCTGGTATTACTTGCTTCCCCTTTCCGAGCGCTAGGCATGGTGGTTGTTCTTCCTCAGTCACTTATGACACTAACTCCCTGCCTTTTCAATATTTTCTCCCCACTTCTTGTGGGTTGAATATGTATCATGATATTTCCAACAATGAAGGAGTTTAGTGGCTTGAATCTATCATTATCGGTCCCTAATGACCCTGAGCTCCTGCCTTTAATACCTCTTCCAACACCGTAAGTGATTTGAAGGAATTTGAGTTTGTTAGCAAATGTCTCAGAAGCAGAAAAACGTGAGCCTCCTCTGGTCCCTGACACAGCAAATGGGTCTAACTTTGGCTTTGACCAGCCTGATTTGGCATTAGGCTTATCCGTTATTGGTGGGTTTTATTTGGGTTCATCTTCAATGACCCGTACCTGCATAAATGATGACACTAATTTCAATATGTTTTCACCAACGAAGAAATTGGGGACATCTTGATCATACTTCAAAGAATTATGCTTCAACTCCAAGTTATCCCCCTTCACTTGTAAGTACTACAACTCCAAACTTTTTTTTTCCTTGGGAATTTGAATGGTATTGTTTTTAATATACGATCAGTGCTTGGTCTGTTTCTTGACATATATACATAAATGAAGTGTTTCAGCTTGTGTTATTGTTATGTTGCGAATGCTTGGATTTTGTATGGGTAATACAGTGCTAATTGTTTTCCATAAAAAACATTTTATCAAGTAGCCTGTGCTGGTTATGTCTGTTTAATTAAGTAATAGCAATAGAAACATTTCCAAAAGCGAATATATATTTCCACACTGCATAATATGATTATTCATTGATGAAAGCACGAGCAGATCATCCTCTGTTAAAGATGAAGGTGATGTTCCTACAGTAAAGCCCAAAACGCTGTCGTCCAAGCAATGGGTGAAACGCGTGTCTAAGATTAAGAAGAACAGCACCGTTTCTCATTAAACAGCCTGGTTTGCGTGGTTATGGACTTGCAGGTTGCAGCTGTAGCAAGGGATTCTTCTCAATGCCTCTGCGTTGTCTTTGGTAATTGGATTGTATAACTTCTCGGTTGTTTAACGTCTATTTCAAAATATTTTATTGATTAATTTGTAAACATTTATAAAATTAATTGTGTTATTTCAGTTTAAACCTGTAGACATGAAAAGGTGAACTTCCATGAGGCCAAACATATGGTGAATCAAATTGTAAGATGGCTTGATGCACGTGTGGCATAAAGCCCAGTAAGAACTGTAATAGCCCCTGCTTCTGTTTCGTCCTTGAGCTGTTTCATATTCTGAAACCATATATGGACATTATGAGTTATGCATATTTGGAAAATATTGCTTACGAAAATTGTCACTTCTTTGATGGAAAATTAGTCACAAGCTCACACAATGCGTGAGAATATATATTTCTTCTCCAAAAAAAGAATATATAACTATTTTGTAATGTAGTATAATATATCATTTATTCGCAATATTATTTATAAATTTGTGATGGGGTAAGAGTAGTTTGTGCACAAGCTCTAACTTAAAAAAATTTAACAAAAAAATGAATCAAGCTTTTTTGTTTGATAATGAGCTCAAGCTCTAAGAGTGTTTAAAATAAAATGAATGGATAGGGATGTCTTTTAATACTCAAGCTCGATTATAGACCTAGTGGCAGCTCCATGTTTAACTTAGGGTGGTCACAGGACCACCTTGACTAGTGAAAAATGTTTATATATACTTGCAAAATAAAAAATAAAAAATTATAATAAACTAACTTATTTTGACCGCCCTAGTAAAAATTTTGAATACCATGACTTGAAAATCACAAGAATTTGGTTCCACAAAAGTAAGAGTAATGTTACATTCACAATATTTTTACAATAATTTTGTAACAAATCTTATGTGGTAAGTTGTTATAAATTCTAATTTGGGTCAAATACTGAAATTACTTTTTTACTCACCAATAACACCTTATTGCATAAGATTTTTTGTGAAAATTTTGAGGATGTTGCATTACTTTGAACATTGTTCTAGCCCTCCAAACATACTTCTTAATAAAAATTAGTCCAAATAACAACAAAAATATCCAAAACAAAAACAAGACTAGACCAAACAACAACAAATGAACAAATTATTCAACAAAAAGCCTATTAAAAAACAAAAAAACAAAAACAAAAATCCCTAATCATTCAAATTTGCAAGTCGTTCAACCCATTATGTAAAATAATTTCGAATTTCATTTTTTCTTAAAAAACAGTTCAAAAAAAATATTTTGGTCATAAGTTCTCCTTGGCGGTGCCTGCAGTTATAATCTCTTTGGCTTTGCAATCGCAATAATTTTACTGTCCTTAGTTTGGCTTGCATTTGTAGCAAATATCATCCGTCTCTCTATCTTCGTCTCTCTCTCTCTCTCTCTCTCTCTCAACAATAATTTTGTAACAAATCTTATGTGGTAAGTTGTTATAAATTCTAATTTGGGTCAAATACTGAAATTACTTTTTTACTCACCAATAACACCTTATTGCATAAGATTTTTTGTGAAAATTTTGTGGATGTTGCATTACTTTGAACATTGTTCTAGCCCTCCAAACATACTTCTTAATAAAAATTAGTCCAAATAACAACAAAAATATCCCAAACAAAAACAAGACTAGACCAAACAACAACAAATGAACAAATTATTCAACAAAAAGCCTATTAAAAAACAAAAAAAACAAAAATAAAAATCCCTAATCATTCAAATTTGCAACTCGTTCAACCCATTATGTAAAATAATTTCGAATTTCATTTTTTCTTAAAAAACAGTTCCAAAAAAATATTTTGGTCATAAGTTCTCCTTGGCGGTGCCTGCAGTTATAATCTCTTTGGCTTTGCAATCGCAATAATTTTACTGTCCTTAGTTTGGCTTGCATTTGTAGCAAATATCATCCGTCTCTCTATCTTCGTCTCTCTCTCTCTCTCTCTCTCTCTCTCTCTCTCTCTCCATTTTCACTTTATCTTTTATTATTCTTTTTTTTTTTCCTTTTTCTCTTTATTAGTACAAAGAAATTATAATACTTCATGTATTTTTGTGTGTGCATGTATTTCTTTTTTTGGTAACGTTGATATATTCAAATTATCTTTTTGTTAAATTTTGTATAATTTAACTTTGTTAGTGACTACCCTAAAAAAAATTCCAAAAACCACCAAATACCTTCCTAAGTATGTTAACACTATGGAGAAAATCTATTAGACAACTATCTTATTTGGATTCAATATTTGTAGATGAGGGCTGAATTAACACTCCTCCTAAGTCATAAAGAGCATTCACATTGGTGTGTATTTTAGCATAACAAGTTATTTTATCACCAAAGAACCAAAAAACCATGCTTTGTCGAAGATGCTAAAATCTTTTTTTTTTTTTTCTTTGCAACTCAACCACAATAAACTGGTATAGATATTAGTTGACTGCAGCGAGTTGTTAAAAATAAAACACAATATTGTATTAACATTCTCTCTATTCCTTTAATTAAAAAACCCAAATTCTCTCTCTTCTTTTTGTCTCGCACTTATGCCAGTTCTCATCTGTTGTCAGTTCTCTCTTCTTTGTCTCTTGCCCCTCTCTCCCTCTCTTTTCCTTGTGGGATATCTTCTCTTCTTGTTGTGACAATTAGGAGTGAGATTGAATTTTGGGTATGTGGTGGTTGTGATCAAGTTCTTGTTTTTGTGTTTGTTCATATGAGTTTGGTGGTTGTGGTAGTGGTAGTGGTGTTGATTTTGGCCGTGGAGGTAGGTTTTGTGGATTTTGGCTGAGTTTCATGGGCTTGACTGTGGAGGTGGGTTGTGGTTCTGTTTTGTTTTTGTTTTTTGTTTACAATGGGTTGTGGTTGCCATAGTGGTGGTTGTCGCCGACAGTGGAGGTGGCTATGGCTAGTTGCTAATTGCTATAGATTTTTGTAGTGGTTGTTTTTATTATTATTATTTTAATAAGTTGTTTATATTATTTTATATAAAGTAGTAAAAAAATTAGAACCTTTAATTTTAAGTGTATTGTAGAGTGAGATAATAAAATAAATAAAAATAGTTTTTAACACCGCCAATATGAATGTTCTAACACACTAACACAACTGCCTTAGACCCAAATAACAGTCTCCTCCCACGTTTGCCACAATCAAAGGGTAACTTAAAACATAATCCTACGGGTCCCCAAGAAATAACAGAAAATAAAGTAATAAACACGGTTGGATGATGGATGAATGGGTCGGGTCGGGCTTAAACTCAATGATCTCGATTCATTACCCTCAATTGTTTACAAAAACATTTCCCCACAGCTTGGAAAACTTTTATTTTCCTTCCCTCTCATTCTCTCTTTCTATAGAAGCTCTGTGAGGAAAACTTTTTCACAACATTATTCATTTTTTTTTCCTCTCAAACGCATTTCTCCCAACACAAATTAGTAGCAGGAAAATGCCAATAGAAATGCCCAAAGGGCTACCATTCTCAGTGGACACATGGACTTCTTCTTCAAAGAGAAAGAGGCACCACTTTTTAACTCATGCCCACAAAGACCACTCCTTTGGCATCTCTTCCCACTTTTCTTTCCCTATCTACTCAACCCTTCTCACCAAGTCTCTAGTCCTTCAACACTACCCCCAGGTTTGTCTCTGTTTTCTGGGTTTTTTTTAAAAAAAAAAATTTTAAATTGGGTTGAACTTGATTTTGTGGGTTTTGTGCAGCTTGATGATTCATTGTTTGTGGAAATTGAAATTGGGCAGTCGGTGGTTGTGGATGATCCTGATGGGGCTTTCACTGTCACGGCTTTTGATGCCAACCACTGCCCTGGTAATTTATTCTTCTTCTTTTATAGTTTTTGATTGGCTCTGTATTGTATTTTGTTGTTTAATTGGTTTGCTCATGTGGGTTTTGTGGAAATCGTATAATTTTGTTCTTATTGTTGGATTTTTCATATTATATATGCATATTTCAGGGATAGGATTTGTTTAAATTTGATCTTATAATGATATGTTGTATTTTTAATGGTTACGATTGAATAGAGATTGGAGTGGATGTTACCCTTAGAATTAGAGAGGGATGAATTAGCAGGCAAAGCAGATATGTAGTTCCAAGTTATTTTGGAGAGAAATTTAAGTGAATGGCATGAAGCCAAGTTTAATAAAAAGTCTATAACTTCAACAAAAATAAGTACCGGGGAGGGGAGGATGTTACTCTATTTTATGAATTCAGGTATGATGAATCAAATTTCTGCTCCGTGGTCTAGCTAAACACAGATTTATGGTCCGTTTGGATTGAGGGGGAGGGAGGGGGAGTAGAGTAGAGTTGATTGGAAATTAGCCTAAATTTTTGCCAACTCTACTTTACTCCTTTTTGCTCCCCCTTCCTCTCCCTATATCCAAACAAGCTTTTAAGGAATAAGCAGCCCTGTTGTTCATAAATAGGTGTCATCCCTTTGCCCTTTAAGTGTCAGTGGCTTTTAACATGGTTACTCCGTCAACCATCGCTGGGCTTTTGTTGGGGCTTTTAACGTGGTTCAGAATTTTCCCTAGAGAGCATGGGCAACAGTTGGGTATCTCTGGCCTAAGATTCTGCATTTTTAAGTAAATAATTTGTCACACTAAAAATGATGTGCAATAATGTGTCCGCACGGAAGAAAATTATATACCTAATAAACAATGGACAAAGTCAGAGCAGAGAATATAAGATTAGGATATGGTGCCATATCACAACAATATATCTCCCACAAGCAAATTCCAAAACTATACACAATAAACATTTTCTGTTATATTGTTTATTTTCAAGTGCCTGCATCATATTGACATAATTAGGCTAGGAATGTCTTGGATTTAGGAATTATGGGAGAAAATCAACTAAAGGAAAACAACAATGCTAGTAAAATTTGTTCAGAAAGTTCTTAAAAATAATAAAACATTCTTGGATCATTTAATTTGCCGAATGTATAGGCAATTATTTCTAATTCTCATCAGCTCTTAGCAAAAAAAATGGTGAAACTTAGGAGCAGTATATTATGTTCCCCAATTAAATTTAAACACCTGATTGCATTGACCATTAAAACACAATTAAATTCAATGCAACTAGGTCTAGTTGTTTGAATTCAATTGGGGAACCTAATATAATAGACCTAAAGTACTGTATCTAAGTTTTACTGACAAAAGAAAATGGTTTCTAATGCATCACCTAAGTGAAATTTCTACTTGGGAGCTTGTGTGTCAGTAAAGACTATTCTAAGTGGAGGTGGCTATGGCTAGTTGCTAATTGCTATAGATTTTTGTAGTGGTTGTTTTTATTATTATTATTTTAATAAGTTGTTTATATTATTTTATATAAAGTAGTAAAAAAATTAGAACCTTTAATTTTAAGTGTATTGTAAAGTGAGATAATAAAATAAATAAAAATAGTTTTTAACACCACCAATATGAATGTTTTAACACACTAACACTACTGCCTTAGACCCAAATAACAGTCTCCTCCCACATTTGCCACAATCAAAGGGTAACTTAAAACATAATCCTACGGGTCCCCAAGAAATAACAGAAAATAAAGTAATAAACACGGTTGGATGATGGATGAACGGGTCGGGTCGGGCTTAAACTCAATGATCTCGATTCATTATATCCTCAATTGTTTACAAAAACATTTCCCCCCAACTTGGAAAACTATTTATTTTCCTTCCCTCTCATTCTTTCTTTCTGTAGAAGCTCTGTGAGGAAAACTTTTTCACAACATTATTCATTTTTTTTTTCCTCTCAAACCCATTTCTCCCAACACAAATTAGTAGCAGGAAAATGCCAATAGAAATGCCCAAAGGGCTACCATTCTCAGTGGACACATGGACTTCTTCTTCAAAGAGAAAGAGGCACCACTTTTTAACTCATGCCCACAAAGACCACTCCTTTGGCATCTCTTCCCACTTTTCTTTCCCTATCTACTCAACCCTTCTCACCAAGTCTCTAGTCCTTCAACACTACCCCCAGGTTTGTCTCTGTTTTCTGGGTTTTTTAAAAAAAAAAATTTTAAAAATTGGGTTGAACTTGATTTTGTGGGTTTTGTGCAGCTTGATGATTCATTGTTTGTGGAAATTGAAATTGGGCAGTCGGTGGTTGTGGATGATCCTGATGGGGCTTTCACTGTCACGGCTTTTGATGCCAACCACTGCCCTGGTAATTTATTCTTCTTCTTTTATAGTTTTTGATTGGCTCTGTATTGTATTTTGTTGTTTAATTGGTTTGCTCTTGTGGGTTTTGTGGAAATCGTATAATTTTGTTCTTATTGTTGGATTTTTCATATTATATATGCATATTTCTGGGATAGGATTTGTTTAAATTTGATCTTATAATGATATGTTGTATTTTTGATGGTTACGATTGAATAGAGATTGGAGTGGATGTTACCCTTAGAATTAGAGAGGGATGAATTAGCAGGCAAGGCAGATATGTAGTTCCAAGTTATTTTGGAGAGAAATTTAAGTGAATGGCATGAAGCCAAGTTTAATAAAAAGTCTATAACTTCAACAAAAATAAGTACTGGGGAGGGGAGGATGTTACTCTATTTTATGAGTTCAGGCATGATGAATCAAATTTCTGCTCCGTGGTCTAGCTAAATACAGATTTATGGTCCGTTTGGTTTAGGTATGTATCATAAAAGGATGCTGTTAATTCACAGTTCATTCTCGTTATGCGTATCATTATCTTAGTGTCCATAAGTAAGGCACTTAAGCAGGCATTGTGAATTCTTACTAACATTATTCTATATCAGTAATAGTAATCAATAAGGGCATCCAATTGTGAAAGAAATATATTCCATTCAAATTATTTTAAAATAGATGACCTTTTATGCTCCTTGTTATAATCTTGACAATTGTTAGCGTAATAAAAAAGTTTCATGTTTATGTTTTATTATTATATTTCTTAGCAGTTTATGACTCTCTCTCTCTCTCTCTCTTGCGCGCGCGTTGGAGTGAGTGCGTGTGTGGGCATGTGATTGTTTTTCTCTACAGTTCTATCTTAAATGTCAAGCACATTTCTTATGTCACAATATCAATATAACCTCAATCTGCTTCTTACATTTCAAACTACGTTTCCATGAAATAGGTTATTAATTGTATATGGAAGCATCCTGATGCGCCTGTGGTGTATCTGACCTGTGACCTTCTCGGCCAGGAAGAAATTCTGGCAAATGTGTCCCAAACATTTGGGTCCAAGATCTATGTTGATAAAGCCTCTAATCCAGAGTGTTTCCAAGCTCTAACCCTAACATTTCCTGACATTATCTCTGAAGATTCCTCATCCCGCTTCCAGGTATTAGATGGATTTCCTAAACTATATGAAAGAGCAAAAGCAAAGCTTTTGGAGGCCCAAGCTCACTGCCAGCCTGCCCCTCTCATAATCCGCCTATCAGCACAGTGGTATGCATGTGAGGAAGAGTTCTCAGAGAATGAAAGTCAAAGAAAACTGAGAATGAATGAAGCAGTAAGGGACCAATTTGGTGTTTGGCATGTTTGTTACTCAATTCACTCATCCAAGGAAGAATTAGAATGGACCCTGCAACTTCTTGTGCCTAAATGGGTTGTTTCAACAACCCCCAGTTGTAGGGCCATGGAGCTAGATTTTGTTAAGAAACACTGCTTTGGCAATCAAGTAGCTCCAAATGACCCTATCTGGAAGCTTCTTGATATTGCCACGGAAGGTTCTCCATATGTGGATGTATCCATCAAAAGTGTTAGTGGTTCTCCTATGGTTGAAGAGCACACCCAAACTTATGCTCAACCTCAATTTGAACCAGTAAAAGTATCTACGGGCCTAAAAGGACTTATAAAATTGTTCCGTCCAAGCAAAAAAAGTGACATTATTTGGAAGAGCGAGACTTGGTCTCCAAGATTTTAGTTTTTCACATGACGGTCCAATAGTTGCATCTATCAACAATAACCCGACACAAATATCTGCAACAAAGTAGAAGAATTCTCATTCCAGGAGGAAGCTGAAGTGAAATGCCATAAGTCAGAAAGCAAGACAGGTATCGCAGATATTGAAGTGCAATGTCTGAAGTCAGTGGATAAAGAGACTGAAGTTCTTAACAATGCTTCTTTAACAATTGGATCATCAAAGAGCTATAGTGAAAGATTGAGGAAGTTTTATAGGACAATGAATGTTCCTGTGCCTCAGCCTCTTCCCTCCTTAGTTGAGCTTATGAAAGCCAACAAGTGTGCCAAGAGGAAATTTGAGTTATAGTCTTGCCTTTTCCGATGAGGAGGCAACGGGAAAGTATACATATAGCATTAGGATTGGTGCTTTGGCCATACAACACGTCATTGTATTTATATTTCCCTTCATGGGGTGATTTCTTTTAAGTAATTTTTTCCCATTTTGTAGCAATGGTTGATCCCTCTATGAATAAAGGATGAATTGGATGTTTCAATCATTGCAACTTGAGTGTACATTCAAATACTGAGGTGCTTGTGTGTGTGTGTGTTACTTAAAAATGGAATGATCAATTCTTTGAAGATCACTTGCAATATCTCCTTATCCTTTAAATTTCGTGACTTTCGTCCATACATCCTTAAAATTGGATTTGCCCCTGCTTTTGCAGTGGTGAGGATGAAATTCTTGTGTAAAAGAGTTCACTCCTGGTTTTTGTTCTGTGAATGTTGGAGCCTTGTCCATCGAGTACTGTGTGGAGTCATTTGATGAGTCTTTCTTTCAGTGATTGCTCTTCTGAGTCTAAGGTTACATGGATTTCTTCAAAGGATAATGGCTCACTCCTTGTTCTTTTTGCAGAACTAAAGGCATGGTACTAATATGGCAACTCTTCCAGTATTTTGTGCATCAATTTCTCATTGTTTATAGTTAGTCCTGCTGCTAGCCTTTAGCAAGCTCCTTTGGTCACAGAAACAAGATTGGAGATCTTGAATAGAAAAAAAATTGGAGCTTGAGGACAACTAAGTAAAGCATTCGAGGCTGTGGAATCGGTTGAGCAGGAAGCAATGATCATATGGCTTTCAAACTATGTAAAATTTGCAGTAGAAATATGAGTTAAGTCAAAAGAAGAAAATAGAGAGAATGAGCTAAGAAACTGAAAGAGAAAGAAATTGCATTTGATCTGAGTACATTACACGCGCACACCCACAGGATCATATATACTAAACCTTTGGTCAAAATCCCCTCTCTAAGCTACCAATTATAAGCGTTTCTATTCCTTTTAAAAAAACTAACTACCATGTAACATACTTGATCAATGCACGTACTCAGTTCCCTTAACAGACTTGATTTAATCTGCACACATGTTCAGTAAACTTTAACAGTTTGTATACATTTTAAACTTTAGTAGTTTGATCCATGTTAGGATCAAATGTATCTAGTGTTGGCAATCGCATTTCCAAAAATGTAATTTAATGTTTTTAGGTTGAGTTTTAGTGTCCAAGAATGTGTTTGAAGCTGTACATTGAAAACACGAGGATACAGGTCAAGAAATTGCTCAAGAAGAAGAGGTTTTGCAGGGTCAATTACAAGTTGACCGATTAAGGTTTATTAAACCTTGACTCCAAGTTCGACTCTAGTCAACAAGTCAAGCTCTGTTTTTCCAGACTTTTCAGTCTACAGCCATGGTGACCAAGTGACCTAGAAATCCATGCATTTGGGTTCCATGACATGTAAAAAGGCTTTTTAGGTCATTATATGATAAGAGAAAATAGTGAAAGTTGGAGGAACTATTGTGACATATATGCACCAAGGGTTTTGTACTATGCTGCATCTCTGGTCTACATTGAAGACCCAGAGTTTTCTAGTGAAGTCATCAACACAAAAACTACTACATCAAAAAGTTGTGTGATGAATTAGATATGGACACATGATCAGATATTGAATGTATGGATCTTTCTATCTTCTCATTGTATGTCCATACGATGTTGTAAAACCTCTAGAGAATTTGGTAAATATAATTATTTTTGGATGCTTTGTACAATTGTATATATTACATGAGGTGTATGAATATGAGAAGATAAGGGATTAACTCCATATATTTCGTAATTGGAAACTCATATGTTGGGGGCACTTTCTTCAATCAGTGTTTTGGGGAAAAATGGGCAGTTTTTTGACACATCTATTACATTAATCTTACTTAAATGATCCTTGGGTATCTTCTTTAAAATTATTTCAATAGGAATGCTTTTAAATCAATTCATTGAAGATATGTTTAAGACTATTTCTGGTTTTGGGAAATGATGGTTTTCTTGAATAATCATGTTCTTGTTATTATGTAGGGCGCAGGAGTGGGGCTGCAGTTTAAATAATTTGTACATCCTAGTAATCCTTTGGCTGTATAAAACGCTCAACAAATGCCCATATGAGGGGTTGGTTCCTAGCCACTAGTTCAATCAATTTGGCTGGCTCAAGTGTTCTTACGTTGAGATACGGTGCTTAAGGCTAGCTAAAAAAGATGCATTTGTGACTGCTTTAAAAGCAAACCGAAAGTACACACCAAGAATTAGCATTTGATTGTGCAATAATCCTAAGTAGCACATGCTTTATAATTTTAATATATATATATATATATATTAAAATTTTGATAGTATTTTTTTGAGAGTAGACTATTAGTTGGAGTAGAATTTAAATTTCTAGAACTTAGATTATAAAGTTTTATCTAAATTAAATTATTGTTAAATCTTATCCCTTAGTCAAGAGTTTTGTAGCTTAATATCCTAATAGAATATTAATTTAATAAGATGCAACTTGAGGGAAAAAGAAAAAAAAAACGTGAGTTGTGTAGAATTTAAGTTTAGATAATTTTGATGATAGCCTTTTAGTTTTATTTAAATTAAACAATTATTAAATGTTATCTCTTAATTTGATGAAATATATCATAACAATAAAAGAAGTGCTCCATCCACAATATTTTCACAACAAATTATAAGTGGTAAGTTGTTATTGGTTTTAATTTAAATCAATAATTGAAATTACTTTTTTGCCCACCAATAAAAACCCTTAACAATTTGCCACGTATAATTAGTTATAAAAATGTTGTGAAATTGTTATAGACATAGAATTTTTCTAACAAATAATATAAAATTAATTTACTAATTATTTGCTATTAATTTTTTTTTTTTTAGCAAAGAACGATAGCTCTTAAAATGTTGTTAATAGACTTTTAGTTGGAGTAAAAATCAAAATGTCGTTTTTTATTTTAGAAAGAAAACATGGGTTGTTGTTTGAGATTTAAGTTTAGAATTTTTTTTAAAAAATTTTATTTAAATAGACTTTTATTTTGAATGGAACTTAAATTTGTTAAAATATTTAAGTCTAGAAGTTTTTGATAATAAACTTTTAGTTTGAAAATAATTTGAATTTGTTGAATTTTAAATGATAAAGTTTATAAAAATTAAAAAGTTGTTAAATATTATCCCTTCATTTGAGAAAATATATCATAACAAATAATATAAAATTAATTTACTAATTAGTTGTTCTTAAAATATTGAAAATGCATTTTCAATTGGAGAAAACGTCAAAATTTGAGTTTTTTTTTTTTTTTTCAAAGAATGAAACGTGGGTTGTTGTTTGGGATTTAAATTTAAAATTTTTTTATAATAAACTTTTAGTTTGAATAGAATTTAAAATTTTGAAATATTTAAGTTTAGAAATTTTTGATAATAAACTTTTAGTTTGAATATAATTCAAATTTATTGAAGTTTAAATGATAAACTTTTATCTAAATTAAACAATTGTTAAATATTATCCATTACTTTGAAGAAATATATGACAGCAAAAATATTTTATTAATTTAATAGTTAGTTCTTAAAATAATGTTGATAATAGACTTTTAGTTAGAGTAAAAGTCAAAATATGGATTTTGTTTTTAGAAAGAAAACGTGGGTTGTTGTCAGGGATTTAAGTTTAAAATTTTTTTATAATAGAATTTTAGTTTGAATAGAATTTAAATTTGTTGAAATATTTAAGTCTAGAAATTTTTGATAATAAACTTTTAGTTTGAATATAATTAGAATTTGTTGAAATTTAAATAATAAAGTTTGATCTAAATTAAACAATTGTTAAATATTATTCCTTAATTTGATGAAATATATTGTAAGAAATAATATAAAATTGATTTACTAATTAGTTGTTCTTAAAATATTGATAATAAACTTTTAGTTAGAGTAAAAGTCAAAATTTGGGCTTTTTCTTAAAGAAAGAAAACGTGGGTTGTTATTTGGGATTTAAGTTAAAAATTTGTTATAATAAACTTTTAGTTTAAATAGAATTTAAATTTTTTGAAATTTTAAATGAAAATTTTTACCTAAATTAAATAATTGTTAATTTATTTTTTGTGAAAGTATTGCAAAACTGTTATGGACATAATATTGCTCTAACAAATAATATAAAATTAATTTCCCAACCAATTGTTCTTAAAATATTGATAATAAACTTTTAGTTAAAGTAAAAGTCAAAATGTGTTTGTTTTTTTAAAGAAAGAAAACGTGGGTTGTTATCTGGAATTTAAGTTTAGAATTTTTTATAATAGANAAAAAAAAAAAAAAAAAAAAAATTTAAACTTAAATCCTAGACAACAACTCATGTTTTCTTTCTTTAAAAAAAAAAAAAAAAAAAAAAACCACATTTTGACTTTTACTCCAACTAAAAGTCTATTATTAACATTTTAAGAACAACTAATTAGTAAATTAATTTTATATTATTTGTTAGAGAAATGCTATGTCCAATACAATTTCACAACACTTTCACAACAAATAATTTAACAATTTCCTATCAAAAAATAATAATAATAATAATTTAACAATTGTTTAATTTAGGTAAAAGCTTATCAGTCAAAAAAAAAAAAATTTAAAAAAATTTTACTCTATTCAAACTAAAAGTCTATTATAATAAATTATATATTTAAATCCTAGAAGACAACCCAAGTTCTCTTTCTTTAAAAAAAAAAAAAAAAAAAATCAAATTTTAGTTTTTACTCCAACTAAAAGTCTATTATCAATATTTAAAAAAAATAACTAGTAAATTAATTTTATATTATTTTATATTATATATTTTTCTAAAATTAAGGGATAATATTTAATAATTTTTTAATTTACATAAAACTTTATCATTTAAACTTCAACAAATTTAAATTATATTTAAACTAAAAGTTCATTATCAAAAATTTCTAGACTTAAATATTTCAAAAATTTAATTTCTACTCAAACTAAAAATCTATTATAAAAAATTCTAAACTTAAATTCCAGATAACAACCCACGTTTTCTTTCTTTAAAAAAACAAACACATTTTGACTTTTACTTTAACTAAAAGTTTATTATCAATATTTTAAGAACAATTGGTTGGGAAATTAATTTTATATTATTTGTTAGAGCAATATTATGTCCATAACAGTTTTGCAATACTTTCACAAAAAATAAATTAACAATTATTTAATTTAGGTAAAAATTTTCATTTAAAATTTCAAAAAATTTAAATTCTATTTAAACTAAAAGTTTATTATAACAATTTTTAACTTAAATCCCAAATAACAACCCACGTTTTCTTTCTTTAAGAAAAAGCCCAAATTTTGACTTTTACTCTAACTAAAAGTTTATTATCAATATTTTAAGAACAACTAATTAGTAAATCAATTTTATATTATTTCTTACAATATATTTCATCAAATTAAGGAATAATATTTAACAATTGTTTAATTTAGATCAAACTTTATTATTTAAATTTCAACAAATTCTAATTATATTCAAACTAAAAGTTTATTATCAAAAATTTCTAGACTTAAATATTTCAACAAATTTAAATTCTATTCAAACTAAAATTCTATTATAAAAAATTTTAAACTTAAATCCCTGACAACAACCCACGTTTTCTTTCTAAAAACAAAATCCATATTTTGACTTTTACTCTAACTAAAAGTCTATTATCAACATTATTTTAAGAACTAACTATTAAATTAATAAAATATTTTTGCTGTCATATATTTCTTCAAAGTAATGGATAATATTTAACAATTGTTTAATTTAGATAAAAGTTTATCATTTAAACTTCAATAAATTTGAATTATATTCAAACTAAAAGTTTATTATCAAAAATTTCTAAACTTAAATATTTCAAAAGAAGTCAAAACGTGGGAGTTTTTTTTTTTTTTTAATTTTTTTAGAGAGACAATGTGGGTAGTTGTTTGGGATTTATGTTATGAGTTTTTTATAATAGACTTTAAGTTTGAATAGAATTTAAATTTGTTGAAATTTAAATGATAAATTTTTTACCTAAATTAAAACGTTGTTAAATATTATACCTTAATTTGAGGAAATATGTCCTAGCAAATGATCTAAAATTAATTTACTAATTTTTGGGGGTTTTAGAATTTTTTTTATTATTTTTATACAAGATAGAAATTTTGCTCTAACATAATCTAAGTGTATATATATATATATATGTAAAGTTCAATTTTGAAGACTTGAACCCCGGCCCTTGACCCTCACACCCCACAAACACTTATACTTGTTGAGTGACTATTGCATCAAGGGTGTGCGCTGGTGGTTTAGAATGTTTTTAGTTGTGAGAAAATGCATCTAGCTAAATTAATTGTGTGTTAAATGCTATCACTCAAAGAGGTAATAGCTTCAGAGAATATAATTCTATTTCTGTTTAACCACAACTACCACATTTTGAAAGCAATGTAAGTATTCCAGGGAACCCATTTTGGTCAAGATTGGAATGTGAGTTTCTATTACATTTCTTTCCTTACCTAAACAAATTTTCCATATAAGCACTTATACTTGTGAAGTGACCATCGCACTAAAGATGTGCGGTGGTGGGTTTAGAATGTTTTTAGCTGTGAGAAAATGCATCTAGCTAAATTAATTGTGTGATTTTATGCTATCACTCAAGGAGGTAATAGCTTCAGAGAATATAATTCTATTTTTGTCTAACCACAATTGCTGCATTTCAAAAGCAATGTAAGTATTCTAAGGATTTTGGTCAAGAATGGAGCATGAGTTTCTATTACGTTTCTTTCTGTACCTAAACAAATTTCCATACAATTACTTGCTATAATCCTTAACATGATTTCCTAAAAAAAGTACTAGTATTAATGATGCTTCTCAAATCCATGGATTATATGTCACTAGCGGATGTCCTGAGCGATGCGCGTGTTCGTTATTTTATAACACTCATATGTGTTATAATGTTTAGTCAATTAATTTTGATTATGTATTATATGTCACTAAAATAATGAAGAAAGAAATTGTAATACAATATATCCATATCTAAGTAACCATAATTAATTAGACCCTAAATGTTCCACTACGTGCTTCTTGACGCTTTCAATATAAAAATTGTTATGATTTCTTTTTATTTTTTTTAGGAGTATTTCCTTCTTTTTTTTTTTTAAAGAAAACAAATGGACTTTTGAAGGTTGACCATCTAAGATTTAAGGTTTATAATTTTTAATTTACAAAACTAAATATACATGTCAAGAGAATATAAATATAACAACAATTGAACTGAGAAATATAAAATTATACTATTTCATATTTTAAGTATAATTTTACATACATCTGAGTACCTTAATCACTTGCAAAGATTAAGCACTTCCCAAAAATATAAATAGACACAAATAACACACACACACACACACAACTAAGAAATATAAAATTACACTATTTCATATTTTAAGCTTAATTTTACATACATCTGAGCACCTCAATCACTTCCCAAAAATATAAATAAACACAAATAACACACACACACACATATAGGCTCTATATCTTCCCTAAACATACCTTTTAGGAACTCCGAATGTCGCCAAAGCACTATATCAAGCTTTGATAGTGTTGTTGAGAGGTTTAGATCATATGCATCTAAAATAACAGGTGTTATAACATGAAAAACTAACATTGAATGGAAAAAACCTTTCATTTTTTAAATTAATGAAATTAAAAGTGAAAGATTTCAAGAAGTTGGAAAATGTGGGAGGAACCAAATCTCTTAATCTTCTACATTTATGGCTTAAACTAGTAATTGATAAGAAGATGGGATGAGGTAAAAGGCAAAAATGAAAATACTAATCATACAAAGTGCTACATGGCACTCATGCTCTCCTGCATGAGGTTTATGCTTTTATATATATACTAGCTTTTAATTCCATGTGATGTGTGGCAATTTTTTATTTTCTTTATTTATTTATGTTTTAGCTTTAAATGTATTCCTTAAAAAGCAACTTATATTGCACTTTCAAAAAAATTTTGTTACTTTTCATCTTTAAATGTTTGTCTAAAAAAAAAATAGAAAAAAGAGTAATAATAAATTTGATTTAATCAAATGTATTATACAATGTGTAGAAAGAAAGAAAAAAAAAAAAAAAAAGAAGGAATCATTCCACATCTCTTGTAAATTTCAAATACTTATTAAACTTGCATGGTTTTAATATAGAAATCCAAATGTTCAAAAGTTCTACACATTCATGTTGTCACATTTTTAACGTATAGTACTAACAAAAGCATAAAGTACCAGACATAGAATTTCATAAAGCTATGGAACACAAAAAAAATAGATAGACTTGAAAGAGTATGTCTTATCCTTCGTATCAATGCATATAGGTTGAAACAAAGGTTCCTCATATCTTTTACCCTAGCCAACATTTTTTGTGATTTGTAACAACTATTTAACTACCACTAAATATGTTAATTTTTTTGCTAGTGAGTAACTAAAATATAATATAGATTCTACTAATGATAAAATTTCTCGCAATCTTTAAAATGTCATTTGCTAGAGGAAGAATATCAAGACACATAAAATACTTCCAAGACCTAGAAATGTGACGCAACTCAAGATCTTTTTTGCAATTGCTATAACAACTATTATTTTGTCTAAATTTTTTAAAAACATTTCTTTGACTTTCCTTTATTTTTCCTTTATTTCATATTTTTTGGGCAAATTTTCACTTTATTATTAATCAAAGGTGTAAGGTTGAATTTATTCAATCATGTGTTGGCTTTATTCCATGCCAAATTTGCTTGTAATTTAGCAATTAGATACCCTATATTTAGGTGGGAATTATGTTAGGGTAGTGTGTGAGAGAGTGTGAAGAAAACTTAAGAAGTGTGCAATTCAAGGGAGTCTCGCGACTGGCAAGTCACCAGAATGGAACACGTGAGAAGCATGCAGGGGGAGCTGAGGGGTCACGACAACTGGAGCACTACAGGACAAAACTTCCAATCTGGCTTGGCAGTTAGCTCATGACTCAAACTCGCGACTCATTCTAGTCGCAAGGTCGAGTCGCTAGAGTGCCCTGTTTGTTGAAAACTGAACTTTCGCATTCCTTATACACCCTACTATAAATAACCTTATACCCATGAAATGTAGAAAGTTTCTAGAGAGAATTTTGAGAGAGAAACCCTAGAGAAAAATAAGATTGACTCATCCACAATCTTCATCCTTTGATTCTCCAAATTCCTCTACTCTTACCCTCTCCATTAACATATCCTTGAGAGGTACATTTAGCCAAATCCTTATCTCACCATACCCATATCAGTGAGGAGGTATTTTGGTGCTTGAAAAGCAATTCAGAAGGGACTAATTCATTTTGGTTGATGCAATAGGCTATTGCGAGATTTGGTAAGCTAAAGAAGACAAGGTTCGACGTAACCCTGTTGGAGTAAAAAGCTTGGAGGGCTCAGGTACACTGGATAGATTAGGCTTGAAGGCTCTTCTGCTATTCATGTATCCCAACTTTATTCTCTAGTGGATTGTTAACCACTTGGAGGGTGGCAGAGAAGTTTTTCGCCGAGTACTTCGGTTTTCTCTTCAATAACACATCGCCGTGTTATCTTTGTGTTTGCATCTTTTTTCCCTTTCTCTCTACCTTTTAAATATTGTTGTGTTGGTTATTAATTATGTTTTAGAGTGTGTTACCAATTTGGTTATAGCTTATATTTCATTTTTCGCACATATATTGTTTTAGAGTGTGTTACCAATTGAGCTTATTAGCTTGCATGTCTGTATGTTCATTCCATGTGTGAATGAGCATTGTGATCACTATTTATAGTGATTGTTCATTTTTGGTCAAGCCATGACTTATTACTCATTTCCATTTTGCTTGATTGCATTGTGCTTGCTCCATATGCATTACAAGTTTTCTGCATACAATGATCATATTGTGTTGTTGTGTTTCAGGAGATACTTGTTCATATGGTTCAAAAGCTTCACAGATTCTAAAGTTAGGTGTGAGTGAGTTTTGTTCAACTGTTCCCAGCTCACACATTAAGTCTAGAGTTTATTGCAGGGTTTTGTCACGGAATAGCCAAAGGGGGAAATTGTAAGGTTGAATTTAATCAACCAGTCTGTTGGCTTTATTCCGTGCCAAATTTGCTTGTAATTCAGCATTTAGAAACCCTGTATTTAGGTGGGAATCATGTAAGGGTAGTGTGTGAGAGTGTGTGAAGAATTGCTCAAGATTATGCAGTGAAGCAAGGACTCACGACTAGATCTCGCGAGTAGCTAGCCGCTAGATGATGCACATGAGTGAAGCATGCAGAGAAACTGAACTGTCATGCCAGCTATTACACCACAGGACAAAAAGTCTTGACTAGCCATTCAGTTATCTTATGGCTTGAACTTGCGACTCAGTCAAGTCGCGAGGCCAAGTCGTCAGCCAGCTCTGTTTTGGAAAAATGACTCTTCGCATTCCAAACACCCACCACTATATATAGACTCTTATACCCACAAAATGTAGAGCTTCCAAAGAGAATTTTGAGAGAGAAACCCCTAGAGAGGTTTTTCTCTCTCCATTGTTACATCCTTGAGAGGGTTTTACCCAAATCTTTTTCTCACCATACCCACGTCTATGAGAAGGCTATTTGGTGCTTTGGGAAGTAGTTAGGAAGGGACCAATGCTTATTGGTTGATGCGATGGGCTATAACGGAATCTGGTAAGCTAAAGAAGACAAAGGTTCAGCGCAACCTCGTTGGAGCAAGAAGCTTGGAGGACTTAAGTACATTGGGTAGATTAGGCTTGGAGGGTCTTTTGCTGTTCATGTATCCCAACTTCATTCTTTAGTGGATTATTGACCGCTTGGAGGGCGACGGAGAGGTTTTACACTGAGGGCTTCGGTTTCCTCTTCGATAACGCATCGTTGTGTTGTCCTTGTGTTTGCATCTCTCTTTCCTAAATCTTTGCCATTTAATTTCTGCTGTGGATTTGATTTTATTTGGTTTAAATTGTTTATCAATTCTGTTATTAACTTATGTTCATTTTCCGCACATATATTGTTTAACAAAAAACTTGAATTGATAATTTTGTAATTGAGGGTCTAAATGTTCATAGTGTTTTATACACTATTTGAACATTCATAAATATATATATATATATATATTTTCAACTCTTTTCCTTTCACTTGTGACTCAATTGGCTTGAAATTTCATGAAAGCAGATAGCTAAACTTACAGATAAACTGCTGATTTACATGCTTTTTCTAAAGATAACTCAATTGCCCAACCTTTTCATTAATCTTTGTAGTTAAAGTCTAATATAAAGTGTAAGGTTGAATTTAATCAATCATATAATTGGCTTTATTCCGTGACCAATTTGCTTGTAATTTAGCACTTAGTAACCTTGTATTTAGGTGAAAAAATTGTAAGGGTAGTGTGTGAGAAGATGTGAAGAAAAGCTCAAGAGTGTGCAAGAAAAACAGAGTCTCACGACTAGGACTCGCGGGTGGTTCGCGACTAGCAAGCCGCGAAATGCAGTCACGTGAGAGGCACACTGGAAAGCTGAAGGGTCGCTCCAGCTGTCACGCTACAGGACAAAAGTTCCAGTCTGGCCAGGCCATTACGTCGCGACTTGATTTCGCGACTTGGCCAAGCCGCGAGTTCAAGTCGCCAACTTGCCCTGTTTGGCAAAAACTGACGTTTTGCATTCCCTTCTCACCCTACTATATATATACCCTTATACCCATCATTTTAAGAGAGCTTCCAGAGAGAATTTTGTGAGAGAAAACCCTAGAGAAATACAAGATTGATTCATCCCCAATCTTCATCTAAAGAGACTCTACAAATTCCTCTACTCTCTTCCTCTCCATTGTCATACCCTTGAGAGGCCATTTACTAAACCCTTGTCTCACCATACCCACGTTTGTGAGAAGGTCCGTTTGGTGCTTTGGGAAGCAATTTGGAAAGGAACCAATATACATTGGTTGATGCTATGGTCAAGTAGCGGAATCCGGGAAGCTAGAGAAGAAATAGGTTCGGCGTAACCCTGTTGGAGCAAGAAGCTTGGAGGGCTTAGGTACTTGGGTAGATTAGGCTTGGAGGGTCTTCTGCTGTTCATGTATCCCAACTATATTCTTTAGTGGATTATTTGACCGCTTGGAGGGCGGCGGAGAGGTTTTACGCCGAGGGCTTCGGTTTCCTCTTTGATAACACATCGTGTGTTGTCCGTGTGTTTACATCTTCTTTCCCTTTACATTTACCTTATATTTACTGCTGTGGATGTGTTTATATTTGGCTTAGATTGTTCTATCAATTCTGGTATAAGCTTGTTATCATATTCCGCACATAAATTGTTTGATATAAAGCTTGAATTGGTATTTGTGTTATTTGGGGTCTAAACGTTCAAAGGTATTGTATACCCTTATTGAACTTTCATAAAGAATATTAAAAATAATAGAAAATATTGTTTCTATAAAGTGTTTTTATAGAATTCAACACATGGTTTATATTATTTACATGTAATCTAACATACATATATTAGTGCGGTTGAGGTCCAAAATATGTAATTAGTTAACTCATGTTAAACATTATTGACATCACCTTGTTTATTTATTTATTTATTTATTTATTGGGGGTTGTCTTTTGGCTATAGTTGCATATTTCTAAACACATTTGTGTGAGCACTTGGATTTTTCTTTTCCCTCTTTTGTCTCTTCTTTCATTTTTTACTTCAGTAGTTTAGATTGATTTCAGCATTCTCAAATAGTAGAGTAGTAGAATTTTTGTTAGACTCAGTTTACTTAGAGCAAAAATTGTGTCATCACTGAGTTTTTGAATGTTCAAAATGTGTGTAAAACACCCTTGAACATTTAGATCCCAAATTACAAATTACCAATTCAAGCTTGTTATCAAACAATTAATGTGTGGAACATGAATATAAGCTAAACACAGAATTGATAAACAATCTAAGCCAATTATAATCACATCCACAGCGGAAAATAAAAGGAAAAGATAAAGGGAAGAGAGATACAAACATAAGGACAACACGCGATGTGTTATCGAAGAGGAAATCGAAGCTCTCAGTGTAAAACCTCTCTGCCACCCTCCAAGCCGTCAATAATCCACTAGAAAATGTAGTTGGGATACATGAACAGTAATACACCCTCCAAGTCTAATCTACTCAGGTACCTAAACCCTCCAAGCTTCTTGCTCTAACGAGGTTGCGCCGAACTTTTTTCTTTTTTAGCTTACTGGATTCCGCTATAACCTATAGCATCAACCAATAACCATTAGTTCCTTCCAAATTGCTTCCCTTAGCACCAAAAGACCTTCTCACAGACGTGAGTGTGATGAGAAAAGGATTTGGTCAATAACCTCTCAAGGATGTATCAATGGAGAGGAAAAGAGTAGAGGAATTTGAAGAGTCTCTCAGTGAAGATTAGGGATGAGGCAATCTTGTTTTTCTCTAGGGTTTCTCTCACAAAATTCTCTCTGGAAGCTCTCTACATTTCATGGGTATAAGGGTCTATATATAGTGGTGTGTGTTTGGAATACGAAGAGTCAGTTTTTCCTAAACAAGGCTGATTGGCAGCTTGGCCTTGCGATTGGTCTAAGTCACGGGTTCAAGTCAGGGGATAATGGCCTGGCCAACCTAGGACTTTTGTCCTGTAGTGCGATAGCTAGCATGACCTTTCACCTCCCCGCATGCTTCTCACGTGTGCAGTAGTTGGCGGCTTTCAAGGCATGAGTCGTCTTTGCTTCTTTGCACAAAGTTGAGTAATTCTTCACACACTACCCTTACATGAATCCCACATAAATACAGGGTTACTAAGTGCTAAATTACAAGCAAATTGGCACGGAATAAAGCCAACAAGATGATTGATAAATTTCAACCTTACAATCTCCCCATTTGGCTATTCCATGACAAAACCCTATAACAAACTCTAGACTTAATGTGTGAGTTGGGAATAGTTGGAAAACTCACTCACACCTAACTATAGAATCTGTGAAGCTTTTGAACCATAAGAACAAGTATCTCCTGAAACACAACAACACAATAAATTCATTGTATGCAGAAAACTTGTAATGCATATGGAGCAAGCACAATGCGATCAAACACAATGGAATAAAGTAATAAACCATGGCAAGACCTAAACAAGCAATCACTATACCAAGTGATCACAATGCTTATTCACACTTGAAATGAACATCCGGACATTTAAGCTGATAAACACAAAGCAAATCACTTGAATGACCTACACTCAACCAATGCACAGTACATGAAGTATATGCATCTAGGAATAAAATCTTACAAGGGCACAAGAGTGACAGTACTTAAAAGGAAATGCATAACACTTAGTTAGAAGTACTGATTTAACAAAGCATAAAAGCTGCATAAAGCAAGGTATAAACCATAAAGCCTACAAAGTGCATAGAAACAAACCCTAAAAGTTTACAAAAATAACATGGGTACAAAATATAGACAGAAACCTTAAAAACCTACAAAGGTACCAGGTACAAACAAAAGCAATGCTGAAGAACATCATATTATATACTGAATAACTACCACCAAAGATTCAAAACTATCCAAGAGTTATGAATGTTAGCCAAAAAATAATCAAAACAAGTGTATCAAAGCTATAAACATAACAATATATGATAATGAAAACTCCCCCTCAGAACATGCACTCCCCCTTAAATGTAACCCAAAAATTCTCCCCCTTTTTAACCGGAATGGCCAAAAGGTCACTACTCCTGGTTAGTGTGAATGCTGTCAAACTTAGCTGAAAGTACATCAAACTAATCCTGCATTGCTGTCATCCTTTTAGTATGTTGATTTTGAACCTCTCTGAGTCCATCAAGCCTCTCCAGGATGATCTGAAATGCATCAGGAGGTACAACTGCTGAAGTAGAAGCCCTGCTCCTCTTGGTTCTGCTTCTGGGTGTGGAAGTCTATCCTGCAGCCTCTACTTTAGTTTCCATATGATCACCTTCTCCTTGGTCACCCTCCTCTTCATCTCCTGGAAGACGAACTTGTATCCTTGTGAGGGTGAATTTGGTTATGGCTGATAAAGGAGTCATGAGACTGATATCTTGAAGGATTGCAACACCCTTTGCTCTGAAGATCCTTATAAGAAGACTGGGGAAGATCAACTTGGGCCTTGAGGTAGTTCTAGTCTCATCCACAAGTGTGTCATATATGTGGGAGCTTATGTCAATGAAGGTTTTCCCCTTGAGTTCCATGAGGAAGATAGCTTTGGCATTAGTAAGGGTATTCATCTTTCTAATAGGATATAGGATATAAATTAAACATCATGATTGTGGTCAGACATCTCATGTCAACTGGAAAGGCATTAGTGTTGAGGCATCTCCCTTCTTTAACACCACCAATTCTAATCTGGATAGTGTCTAGAGAAAGCATTCTATCCTTGTAATTAGTGAATTCATAATCCTCTATACCTTCAAGCCCTAGAACCTTATCAATGTCATGAGCATCTAAGGTGAACTCACGACCTTTGACCAAGTAGTTCAACTCATCCTCCCTTGCTTACATTCGCATGGAATTCTTTGATTAAGGGCTCACAAACTGGAGATAGGTCACTCAATAGTTTATCTCATCCTCTGCCCTCAAAACACCCCGGAATGAAGGTGTCCTTCAAGTCATGTAAATCCACAAACCTCTCCTAGATAATGGTTCCCTTCAAGAAATAATCTCTGTATCTCTCAAAGTGTTGAACAGACCTAAACAAATTGTGGTCCATTTTCAGCCTTTTATCAGCCTTCTTCATAGGATTCTTCTTCTTTGAAGGTGTGGGAGGCATCTATAATCAAGCAGAAGAGGCCACAACAAGAGCAGAACAAAATATGTGGAAATACACACAGTTTAGTAACAAGTTAGTTGCAACAAGCTGTCAAACCAACACATAGATTACACATGGATGAACACAAAGAAAGAATAACTCAGATTATAGTCCAGTAACTCAAATAAGTTCAGATAGAATAATGCAGACAGGGACAAGCATAAAACGGATATATAAGGACATTGAAGACCACATAATGACAAAAGAGAGCATATGTCTAGGAGACATATCTCAATGAATATGAACTGGGCAAGTTAAACACCCACGGCAATGTATGCCACACAATCCAACAATTCAAACAATCTGCAATACCCAAATACACATTCAAAGTAAAACACACAAAAAAAAACCCCAAACCCATAAACCCAATGGGTACGAAATAAATCAAACATCAAAGCACAGACCAAAGATAAGCACAAAGAAACAAAATCTTGATATCAGATATGCTCAGCAACAAGAGAAAGCAATTCCAAACAACCAAGCCAAACATTAAGCAAAAACCCATGTTCGAACACAGTATTTCGCAGAACACAAAGGCAACAACACACTCACAGATTCAAGAAAATGACACACAAATCAAGAAATATGAAGAGAGGGAAAGAAAACCCATACCTTTTTCTTGAAGATTTGAGAAGAAAAGATGCCAAGTTGAAGGATTTTTGAAGAAATACCTGGTGTGTTTGAAAGAGAGAAATGAGGAAGATAATGAACAGTCACAGAAATTCGTGGGAAAAATTGAAAAACAATTTTAAAAACTGTCTTTAAAATGCAAAACACGCATTTTTCGCGATTGGATTAAGTCGCCAGGGTAAGCCGCGAAACACTGTGAAACCAAGATTCTTAAAAAATCTTCTAAGTATTTTTCGTGATTGGAAGGTCTACTCGCGAGAGAGTTGTGAGGCGAGCCGTGAAAATTTCTGAGTACCCTCGAGATTGGACCTTCCACCCGTGAACAAGTCGCCACATTGAGCTGTAAAAATCATAAAAACTCAAATTTTGAAAAAATTTCTAGGTATTTTTCATGACTAAGACCTAGACTCACTAGTGAGCTACGAAAAATTTCGAAGTGGGCTCGCGATTGGGACATGCGACTGGACCAACCCGTGACTGAGTCTCCAAAACAGGGCAACACTGTTTTTGAAATTTTTGACATTTTTGTAAAAACAAAATACTTTCCAAGAACAAGCTAAAACACTCAAAAATCTTTTTGTGTTTGATCAACAAAGATTGAGCTTGTGAAAATACATTTAAACAAGTACAATCACACAAATGAATATGGTAGTCATTGAACATAAACTTGTGTGAATTATGTAGATATCAAAAATGAGATAGTCCTTAATCTAATGTGATGCTTCAATGATCAATTCAATCAAGGTATACACAACTAGCACTAGATAATGTGACCTATCTCAATTATAGAAGTATGCAAATATGACCTCCTACATAAACTTAAGTACAATTCTTTGAAACTTTTCATTTGGCTCTATTTTCAACATATCATTTGATCTTTTTGAATAAAAATTATCTCATTGTGAGATCGACGCCTGAAATTTTTAATATTTCAATTTGATGAGTTAGCTTTTGGCTTTCTAGGCATCATACATTTTATTTTGGTCGCTTTTTCTTTTTCCTAGTCAAATACTAGTATGTGCGACAAGCTTTTGCAGCTTAATATCTCTTTTCATTTTGAGATTTACATTTGGTGAGCTCTTTGAGTAAAGCAATAAAATAAAGGTGGGAAGATATATAGGCATAAGTTTATGCATGTCTCAAGATCAACAAAACCATTCACTAATTATTCATGATAAGGTTGAAGATCTATTTACAACAGTCATATAGATTTCAGAATTTCTCCCATAATGATATGTGTGCATAGGAGACAAATTTAGCTCGAAAATGCACAAAGCCATTTGTACAAAGGTACAAGTTAAAACATGCTTTGAGACAAAACTCAATAAAACCGATCAAACTTTTTAGGACTTTCTACTTTTTATGTGTTTTTGGATTTTTAACACAAAAGCAGTAAAAGATTGATCAAAAACAACTTAAATAACAATGTAAAGACATTTGAAACAAGGACAAACACACAAACAACATAACAACCTAACAACTTGCAAGAAGCACACAACCAAGCATATTCATAAACATGGGAAGTATTAATGCATGGACATGTTGTAATGCCTATGCATGAGTACCCTTCGTCACCTACACGTCACGTGCATTTGGGGTGATATCCTTAACGGATTGGGTACGAGAGTTAGGACTTTCAAACCTTCTTGTGAAGCTTTCCAAACAATTTGTGAAGGTACTGATCATCTTCATCACGTCTATCATTCCTGGATCATGATTCTGACTTCTTGGTTGCTCACCACCCCAAGACCTCTTGTCATTTCTCCTTCCTCGCGACCGAGGAGGACTAGCATTGTTTAATGCTCTCAACTTGTGACAGTTGGGTTTTGTATGTCCTTGCACTCTGCAGAAATGGCAAAAATGACCCGTTCTAGGACACTGTTGTAATCTTGGAAGTGATCTTCCTCTACCTCCAAATCTGGCTTCTAATTGATTATGGGACTTGTTAAACACCCGTTGATCAGCCACATTCTTCTTCTTCTCAGCCTTAATTTTCTCAAGAATAGACTTATCCACAGTCGTCTCTTTGACCTTCACAAACTTCACTTCTTTGGTGACATTGGCTGATGAGCTACTCCCTCCGGTATATCCCAACCCAGACTTGTTTGAGAAATGTTTTTGAGACGAAATTACATCTTCTAACTTCTTGGATGAGACCCTCTCTATCTTTGCATGAGCTTGCACTACCTCTTGCTTAAGAAATTTCACTTTTGTGTAAGATTTTGATAGCTCACCATTTAGTTTCTCAACTTCACACTTCGCCTCCTTGTATCGTGCCAGAAGACTTTTGTAATCTTCTTTAGTTTTCTTCATCTTCTTCATAGCCCCCTTTGCCACCTTTGCATACTCACTCGATTTCTCAAGGAGTAAGGCGTAATTCTCTTGAAGACCAAATATATCTTCATCCTCTTCAGCTTCTGATTCTTCAACAACCCCAATAGACTCCAAATCAGAATGCTCGCCAAGCTTCTTCACAAGTGAACACAAATCATCCGAGGATGAATGCAGATTAATTTCCTTCTCCATCACAGCTATCTTCAGAGTTAGAGTTTGATGAATCAGTATCACTCAAGGTAGTAGTATAGACCTTTCCTTTTGACTTCAAATAGTTAGGACATTCCTTTTTGAAGTGTCCATGTCCATTACACTCGAAACAAGTAATTCCTTGAGAAGATTGAGAATCTTTACTATCTTTCCTGTGGAATTCTTTCTTCTCCTTCCCGGAACTCTAAAATTTTCCTTTGTCACCAAATTTTCCACCGTTCTTAAGCTTTAAGAATTTCCGGAAGTTCTTTACAAGGTATGCCACATCTTTATCTACTGCATCCTCTTATGAAAATTCATGAGATACCACTCTCTCATCAATTGTTTTAAAAGTAACAGATTTGCTCTTCTTCTGCGTGGGCAGTGACAATTTGTACGTCTGCAATGAATCGACCAGCTCTTGAACTTTAATTTCATCGAGGTCCTTGCTCTCTTCAATGGTCGTTACTTTGGTACGAAAACTTTTTGGTAGTGACCGAAGGATCTTCCTTACAACTTTAGAATCCTCCGTCTTTTCCCCCAAATTAAATTTGCTGATGACTACCTCGTTCAGCTTATTGTAAAAAGAATCAAAGGACTCATCCTCACTCATCTTTAGCTCCTCAAAGCGAGTGGTCAGCATCTGGAGTTTGGTGTCTTTCACCTTCTTCGTCCCTTCATAAGTTATCTCCAGAATTTCCCATGCTTCCTTCGCAATGGTGATATGTGACATCCTGTGAAATTCTTCTAGAAAGACACCACAGAAAATGGCATTCAAGGCTTTGCTATTTGCATTAGCCGCTGCGAGAGCTGCCTTATCCCAAGTGGATTTTGCAGCTTCCAGTCTAGTCCAACCAAATTCAACTGCATCCCACACAGCATCATCAATAGAACACAAAAATGCCCTCATTCAGACTTTCCAAAATGCATAATTATTACCATCAAAAGATGGTGGTACATTTAGAGATTGAGACCTATCCATCTCAATAAGGGGTCAGGAATCACACTAAGGTGTTTAAACCATAGCAAGTGCACCCGCTTTGATACCAATTGAATGTTTAAAATGTGTGTAAAACAGCCTTGAACGTTTAGACCCCAAATTACAAATTACCAATTCACGCTTATTATCAAACAATTAATGTGCGGAACATGAACATAAGCCAAACACAGAATTGATAAACAATCTAAGCCAATTATAATCACATCCACAGCAGAAAATAAAAGGCAAAGATAAAGGGAAGAGAGATGCAAACACAAGGATAACATGCGATGTGTTATCGAAGAGGAAACCGAAACCCTCAGCGTAAAACCTCTCCGCCGCCCTCCAAGCGGTCAATAATCCACTAGAAAATGTAGTTGGGATATATGAATAACAATAGACCCTCCAAGCCTAACCTACCTAGGTGCCTAAGCCCTCTAAGCTTCTTGCTCCAACGAGGTTGCGCCAAACCTTTTTCTTTTCTAGCTTATCGGATTCCGCTATAGCCTATAGTATCAACCAATAACCATTGGTTCCTTCCAACCTGCTTCCCTTAGTACCAAAAGACCTTCTCACAGACGTGGGTGTGATGAGAAAAGGATTGGTCAATAACCTCTCAAGGATGTATCAATGGAGAGGAAGAGAGTAGAGGAATTTGAAGAGTCTCTTAGTGAAGATTGGGGATGAGGCAATCTTATTTTTCTCTAGGGTTTCTCTCACAAAATTCTCTATAGAAGCTCTCTACATTTCATGGGTATAAGGGTCTATATATAGTGGTGTGTGTTTGGAATACGAAGAGTCAGTTTTTCTCAAACAAGGCTGATTGGCAGCTTGGCCTCATGACTGGTCTAAGTCGCGAGATAACGGCCTGGCCAGCCTGTGACTTTTTTCCTGTAGTGCGACAGCTAGCGCGACCCTGCTTCTCATGTGTGCAGCAGTTGGCGGCTTTCAAGCCGCAAGTCAGTCGCGAGTCCCTGCTTCTTTGCACAAAGTTGAGCAATTCTTCACACTCTCTTCACACACTACCCTTACATGAATTCCGCCTAAATATAGGGTTACTAAGTGCTAAATTACAAGCAAATTGGCACGGAATAAAGCCAACAAGATGGTTGATAAATTTCAACCTTACAGTTTTTCTTGGAGTTGTGAATTTTATTTATTTATTTATTTATTTTATGCAGCAATTGGAATTTAATGTTTGAGTAAACTAATTTTTTAAGAAATCTTTTAGTAGCAGGACAATAAGTTCTACAAAATTGGCTATGCCTGTAACAAATTTATACAATTATAGTTATGTCACTAATACAATAATTTCTATAAAATTGGCTAAGCCGCAAATTAAACAACATTGTACAATGACAAACTAATATTAGTATAATTATTATAAATAAATAGTATCTCTCTCAGCATGTCCAATCAAACTATCACTGCATTTTCTCAACCAATGCATACCAACCAATGGATATTCAAAGTAATTATAATTATAATCCTTAACATCGAAACTCTATAATGCACCACCAATCAGACTATCAAATATGCTAGAACTCTTACGTTAATTAAGAATTTAAGAACAACAAAATAAGCCTCATGTTACCCCAATTCTTATTACCATTTACCCAAACCTTGAGTCCTTATGATTAGGGGAAAATACAAAACAAAAGGGATTGAACTGACACATAGGATAACATGAGAATTGTAGAGAGTAAATGGGAAAAAAGCAAAAGCAACAGAGTAACGCAACTAAACAGAAAAGCAATGTAGAGAAAACCCAATGAAACCAAACGGCACACGGAGGCAGAGCAAGAGTAATAGCAAAATCGAAAACAAAAACCAACACACTGTATTGTCTACCCAATGCTGATATGATTTTGGCCGAAACCCATTAAGCGAATACAACATAGTGTCTCCCCAATGAAACTGTCTTAGTCCTTGAAACTTAATCCATCAAAATCGCCAATCTGTCGGCATGCCAAAAATAGTGTATACGACTGATACACAGACATTGTAAACGCCAACCTAAACCTCGTAAACAGTTTGAGAGGCAAAATCCTGGGAATGGAAAATAAGTGGTGGTTTGGGGACATTAGAGATGCAAAGGAAGGGTTTGAGGAGAGATTTATAAGGTTTTGAAGGGTTTATTTGAGATTTGGGAAATGAAGAAGAAGAAATAGAAGACAGATTGGAGTATATCGGTGTTTTGTTTGAATCAATGAATATGGGCACAAATGGTTTTTGGCTATGTTGTTTCAGATTTTGTTTTTTTTGACATGGGACTATTTTAAAATTTTTTTTTTCCCTATAAAGAATCCTCAAACAATGTGACGTGCGAGCTCTTGAACCTTTAAACTATATACGTGGCAGATATTTAGATGGGCATTTTTCCTACATGGCATCACCTCCTTAATTACAGGAAAGGCTTCTGCTATTATATATAGTATTGGACTAGTCGCAGACCCAAGCAATGCGTGAGAATAAATAATTGTTTTATAGTTATGGTATAATATATAATTTGTTCTCTAAATTTTGTGGAAAATAATTTGTTCTCCCAAAAAATTAAACTATTTCTAAAATTATTTTTCATTTATCTATCTTAAAAAAGATATCATCATTTTATTATTTGGATTTATTTGATTGATATTATTCTTTTTTTAAGTGATTCACATTTTTCTAATTAGTGCTATGGTGTGTTAAATTTTTCCCCTTTTTGTACAAATAAATTGTATAAGTTTCAAATATATTGTTCAAATTTCTCATTTTCTTAAAAGAGCTTACCATGATAATCAAAACTTATCACAAAAGTACACTTGATATTACTAAAATAGTTGATAGACACATTCAAATATATAGTCATATTGTATTTTGATATAAATTCAAATTCTCACTTCCAAATAACTAAGTATTATGTCAAACAAAATCCATAAGAGGGAGAGAGAAGACTTGTAATGGAAAACTCAAAAAATACACCACCTAATCGTATTAACCCAAATGTCATAAAAAAATACAAGGGTAAAATACTATTTTGGTCCTTAAACTTTACAAAAAGTTTGTTTTTCATTCCTAAATTTTAAGAAATTGATTTTTCGTCCTTAAACTATTGAAAAGTTTATCTTTCGTCCCTAAACTATTGACGATATTTTATTTATGTTCTTAAACTTTACCAAAAATTTGGTTTTCATCCTTTACTATTGAAAAAAGTTGTATTTTCATCCCTATTTTGTCTCTAAACTATTGAAAAAACTCTTTACAAAGTTTAGAGATGAAAAAAAAAAACATTTTAAAGTTTAGGGACGAAAAACAAACCATTGGTAAAGTTTAGGACCAAAATAGTATTTTACCCAAAATACAATGATTCATCAACCTAAAATAGAATTGCAAGAAAGAATGATATATATATATATATATATAAAGAGAGAGAAAGAGAGAGCGAATAATCACCTTTTGTGGGAGAGACATAGAAAACAAGATGAGAAGAAGAGGAAGAGTCAAAATAAAAGATATAGTCATGACTCAAACACTAAATTATCCAAGCAAAACTATATAATAAAGTAACATTATATTCTTATACGGTATATATTGTTATATACAATTGGATAAGAAGAATTAAAGAAAATAAAAAGGATAATAACTTAAAAAACACAAAACCAAATTGCATCAACCCAAAGTAGAGTTGTAAAGAACACATAAATTCATTAACTTAAATTAGAGAGGCAAAAAAGAATAATAATAATAATAATAAATAAAACAAAAAAAAATTGAGAGAAAGAGAGAGAGAGAGTAATAACCATTTTTGTGTGGGAAAATATGTATAGAATGAAAGAAAGAATAACAAATTTATAGTAATAGGATGAGGATAAAAAGAGCCAAAATAAAAGGAAGATGAATGAATAGAGGAAGAGTGACATTAAGGTTGAGAGTAGCCGAAAGATGAAAATGTAAAAGGGAAGGAGAAAGGTTGGAGGAAGTGTAATGGTAAGATACAAAATTAATAAGAAGAAGATGAGTCAAAAATAAGAGAAAAATGGGTGGAAATAGGTGGATGATATGGCCGCTGATGTGGCTCAGCAAGAGTGTAGCAACATTAAATGTTACGTTTCAGCTTTTAGATATACTAGTCGTAGACCCGCGCATTGCGTGAGATAATTTTTTTTTAGGGTGATCTTATTAAATATATTTGGGGTAATAAGTAATAACACTCTCCCATTTTGTTTATATTAATAACAAAATATTTTAAATTTATTTAAGAATCTGTTTATAAATGTTTAACCATGGTTAGTAAAGACATTACTCATAACTTTAGAATTAAAATACAAATTTATAAAATACCAAAAGAATAGAAATGACAAATCTCTCCATAACTCATTGGGAAAAGAAAAGGGAAAAAAAGACGAAGAAGCAAAAGACATTACTTAATATTTTGAAATACACCTTAATTTAAAATTTTAAAATAAGAGAATTTAATTTTAAAATTAAGGATAATTTTGGAACCTACCTTAAGCACAGGTAGTTTAGTACACAATATTTTAATCTTAATTTAACAAAATTTGGTTAAACAAATGTAACGGGTGAAAATATTTTTTCCTTTCAAGTTTGGGGTAGAGTGTCATTTCTTCAAAACTCAAGGAAGGGGAATGTAATTACCCCTATATTATTATTATTATTATTATTATTATTATTATTATTATTATTATTCTTGTTGTTGTTGTTAATAATTGATTTTTCATTTTCTTTTAAGTTAATAAAAACCTTACATATACCTTTTTATTTATTTATAGAATATACTTTTTTTTAACCTTTACATATCTTTTTTTTTAATGTGAATCTTTACATATACCTTAAGTAAACTCTATATATTCCACTTCTTTAGATGCGTAAAATCATAAACTACTACTTCATAATGATAGTAGCTAATTAGTTTTATCACTTTTTTTTTTTATAATTTCATTTATAATGTTTTTTACTGTTATCATATATTTACTGGCTAATGATTTTCATAACAGAGGTGTTAAATGAGATGTAACATTGTTTATTAGATTTTTAAATGTAATTGTGTATGAAGATTACATATATATATATATATATATAAAGTTAAATGAAATGTCCAAAAAGGGATTTTAAAATTTTCTAACTTTATTTCTTATGTAATTTCTATTATTACATGAGAACATCTCCTTTTAGTTATGAATTAGAGTTTAATTGCTATGATTGTGTATAATTATTGATTATTGATTCAATTTTTTAAGTGAATGTAACAGTTGATTTTATTGCACTGTAAAGTTTTTAATGTTCTCCATATTGGTCATATTTATTTTTTATTTTTACTTCTCCTTACAACCTCTTTGTTTTCCAATTAATAGTTACTAATTGACATTTGATTTTTTTTTTCTTTACCATCTCTCTCTCTCTCTCTCCAAAGGCAACCTACTGTTTTCCAAAATTTGATGATGATTTTATTGCATCAAATATGCATTGTAGTTTTTTTTTTTTTTTTCATTTAATTTTGCTACCCTTAAGTTAGTATATCCATAACTATTAGTTTCTTTATATTAAATTTGGTTTGATATCCTCATTATTCTTTTTTTAATTTAGTGTTTCCCAATTGGCATTTGTTTTGTATTATATTTTTTCTTTGATGTATTGGGTTTGAGAATGAGTGTGTCCCTAGTATTACTCCACTTTATGATGACACTTTTATTTATTGAAATTAAGTATAATTTTTAATTTTTAATTTTTTAAATAAAAAGGAGAGAAAAATATAAATAATTTAATGATATGGAAGATGTGGGGAGATGAATAGTGATATTAAGATAGAAGGTAGTGGGGAGATGAAAAGATAAAGGTAAGGAAAAAGCTTGGACAAAGTGTAAATGTAAAAAAAAAAAAAAAAGTACAAATTTTTAAGGATAATTTTATTATTTAAATAAAATATTCCATGTTTAATTATTAAAAATAAAAAAGAGAGAAAATATAAATAATTTAATGGTGTAGAAGATGTGACTGAATTTAAATGTTGAATAACATAAGATGAGAAGAAAAAAAAGTAAAAATAAAATATATAACAATAAATACCAATAAAGAGAACAATTGCACATAAAAGATTTTTGTTCTTTCTTATAACTCAAATTAAGATTGATGGTTTTTTTTTTTTAATATGTGTTTTAGGATTGTGCTTTTTTTAATTTCCCATAAGAAAGTCTTTTCTTTCCCTTTTATAATTTTGATTGAATTTTGGTTTGGATTAATACTTAGTTGTTTTTGGAAATAGAAATTTGAATATGCCTGCCAATTTTTTGACTAATAAATTATTATAAAATCTATTTTTTATTTCTTTAGTTTTATTTTAATTTTGGTTAAGTTAACACTGTAATTTTGTGATTATTTTTTATTATTATAATAATTTCCTTATTCTTTAAGAGATGAATATGGTTCACCCAAAAATTATTAATGAAATACACAAAAAAATATTAAAATGATATATTTGTAGAGATAAAAAGATTTAAAAAAAAAAGTGTAAAAATCTTTTCTTTTCTTTTTTGGAAAAAAATACTATGCTTGAAGTAATTGTTACTTTTTATATATTACACTTCACTACATAATATTTATATTCCCACGCATCATGCGAGTTTGCGGCTAGTTTCCTATAAAAACTGAATGATTCTACAAGTCTTCTATTGGGAATAAATTTTAATCTTTGGTTGCTAAATGCAAATGCAGTAGAAACATGGTGAGAGAGAATAATGAGTAGTGCTCATGGTTAGTGTAATAAGCATGTGATATGATTGTGGGCTTCCTTTATAATAGGATCTTTTGTTACTCTTAGAGCAAACAAAATGACGCCCTTATCCCCACCCAAAATGTTTTCCTATAATGACAAGCTTTATCTTTTAACCTCTAAGAAATGCAATGCAATGGCCAAAGGATATGCCCCTTTAATATATTGTCTCTAATAAAATAAACAAAGGCTCATGTCCCCTTTAGGTACAGGTTTATGCAGAATTCAATTGTTTTCAATTGTTTTCTTTTCTTTGTAAGAAAGAACCATCAACCTTAACTACTCAAAAAAAAAAGAAAAAAAAAGAACCATCAACATTAATTAGAGTTATAAGAAAGAGCAAAAAAAGGGTAACATTTAACAATTAAAGAGGAAAAAAAAATTAAAAAACAAATCTCAATGGCATTAACCAATGTGGAGTTTTAAAGAACTCTTGGTTTACCTAGAATATAATAGAGAAAATAAAAATGAGACTAATACTAATTCTAGGAAACATATATAGAGAAATAGAAATAAGGATGCTAATTAAAGAACATTGGCAATACCATCAATCCCGTTTGAAGCTTAATCATAGCTCCACTAATTTGCTGACTTTCAACTTTTGGCTGGTATATATTTAGGCGTTCTCCAATGCCGTAAAATTCCTTATTGTCTAGCTTTACTTGAATTCCTACAAACTACCCGATTAAATTAAGTGAGAAAATGAGCATAATGATTCTAGTGTAGAGAAAAAATAATAATAATTCCCAAAGATTAGTAATTTGGCATAAATAGAAGAATGTATAAAAAATTCATCGAAAATTGAGAGAGAAAGAGAGAGAGAACCTTTTTTTGAATTCCTGCAAACTACCTGATTAAATTAAGTGAGAAATGAGCATAATGATTCTAGTGTAGAAAAACAAAGAAGAAAAAAAGGAAAAGAAAGGATTCTCAAAGATTAGTAATTTGGCATAAATAAAAGAATATAAAAAATTCATAGAAAAATTGAGAGAGAGAGAGAGAGAGAGAACCTTTTTTATGAGAGAAAACCATGCATAGAATGGAATAGATAGTTACCAATTTATAGTAAGACAATGTGAATAAGAAGAGACAAAATAAAGGAAGATGAAGAGAAAGAAGAAGAATAATAGTTATGTAGAGGGTAGTGGGGAGATGAAAAGAAGAAGAATAATATTTATGTAGAGCGTAGTGGGGAGATGAAAAGATAAGGATGGAGAAAGGTTGGAAAAAAGTGTAAATATTAAAATAAAATAAAAAGTAAATGTTAAAAACAATTATAAGAAAATTGGAAAGAAAATGATAATAAGGTGGACGCTTATGTGGCTCAACTGGAGCGTAGCAACAATAAATGCTACGCTTCAGCTTTTAGTAATATATAAATATATATATATATATATATATATATAGATAGATAGATTGATTACTTTAATTAATATTGTTTCAAGTGAATGTTGTAACGTACAAAGCTAGATATCTTCAATTTAGTTTATTTTCATATCTACATTTCCAACTAATTCAACTCATTTAACAGCTCTTTTATGCTTTTGTAATTGCCATTGGCCTTGAATCCAAATTTAACCAACAAATTATTGAAAAGACATCAGATGTCAAATTAAACCGCGCACGATTATTTGTTGCTAAATATCCTATTGGAGTAGATTCTCATGCCAACACCATAGAATCAGTTTTGAATATTGAATCAAAAATAATATTTAAATGGTTGGGATTCATGGCCTTGGGGGAATAGGCAAGACAACAATTGCAAAAGCAGTTTATACCAAAATTGTTGATCATTTTGAAGGAATTTGTTTGCTAGAGAATGTCAGAGAAAAGTCTAGAACAAATGATGACATACTCCAATTACAAGAGAATCTTCTTTCTAAGATCTTACGGGACAAACATTTGAAGGTGGACACTATAGTAGCATCATAGTAAAAGGATTCTCTTAATTCTTGATGACATGGATAAATATAAACAAATTGAAAATTTGTTTTGATCATGTGATTGGTTTGTCTCAGAAAGTAAAGTCATTATAACAACAAGAGATGAACACTTATGGAAAAATTTGTATATCTTATAAGGTCAAGGAATTAGACAAACATGAAGCTCTTGAACTCTTTAGTCAACATGCCTTCCATGGCAAAAAAACCGAGGGATGATTATTTGGAAGTTGCAAGCCAAGTTATACATTATGCCAAAGGCCTTCCACTAGCTCTGGTAATAATAGGTTCTGATTTATGTGGAAGAACTAAACTTTAGTGGAAAAGTGCAATAGATAAATATGAAATAAATTCCCAAAGAAGAGATTCAAGAGATACTTAAAGTAAGTTATGATGGATTGGAAGAAATTGAAAGGTAAACTTTCCTCGATATTGCATGTTTCTTCAAAGGATGGTACAAAGATTATGTTGTAAATATATTAGATGCTTGCGATTTATATCCAAATTTTGGTATTCCAATACTTGTTAATAAATCTCTCATTATTGTTGATCAAAATGACACACTATCAATGCATGATTTGATTCAACAAATGGTTAAGGAAGTTGTTAAGCAAGAATCACTGGAAATCCTAGAAGAACATAGCAAGTTATGGTATTATAAAGATGCTCTTGAAGTGTTAACCAGAAGTAAGGTCTAAGTTCTTTCTCTTCAAATTTCTAAAAAAATTTCCTACTAGGAAGATGTAATGATTTTTTTTTCTTTTTTGGTTCTTTTTAACACAGTAGAAAATATAAGTTTATCAATTCATCTTTTATTAAAACTAGTATGTAAATCATGCTTATGCACAGGAATGATGAAATGTAGTGATGCTATTGATATTAGTTTGAATTACTAAATACGGAGGACATTAGTTCGAACAAGACATTTGGAAGCACTAAAATGATTTTTCCTTGTAATTTTAATGGTATTGGTTATGCCAAGTTTCTCATTACACTGCTGTTATATATATAATTTTAAAAATCACTATTGGACACTACATATACAATATCAATTCAATATCATTATCTGTGAAATTCTATTAAATACAACACAAAATAAAAGAATAAATTGGTTCAATAATATCTCCTAAATTGAATGGGAATAGGTACATGGAATCGTTTAATTCAAATACAGTTTGTTACGTTCAAGATCTTCACATAAAAAATATTTAAATAGAATCAGTATAAAAAATATACTCATTAGTTCCAAAAAAAAAAAAAAAATCTAAACAATTTAATTTGTATGAAAAGCTAACAAAAGCAAAATCTAATTTTGATTCTAATCAAATTTTCTCATAGCTTTGGTTATATATATATATATATATAATCTAGGTTTATTTATATTGGATTCCTTGTTTTTTACACTGCATTAACTCACTTGACACAAAAATTAAAAAAAAAAATTAGATCAGATGAGACATGTGGCGTAAAATTAAACTCTAATTGAAATCCAATTTTTATACTAAATTAACTCACTTGGCACAAAAATTTAAAAGTTTAGATTAGATGAGATACATGACGCAAAAGTAGACTCTAATTAAATTCCAATTTGAAATCTAATTGAATTTTCTCTTAGCTTTAGCTATTAATATATACTAGCTTGTAACCTCATGTATATGCATAAATACACTTAAAGATATACAAAAAAATAAAATACATAATATAATTCCTATATATATAATTTAAATACTATTGATAGTCATTCTTATATTTTGTTAACACTTAAAAAATTATTGTAAGAATATTATTAGGTAAAAAAATGTAAATTGTCCATGTTTATTTTCTTTTATTACTTCTTAATTTTTGTTATTGTGAAACACATTTTTTTTTTTTTACGATTAATTTATTCTAGACTCTTTAATTTTTGTACTCAGTAACTCACTTGAATGAATATTTATGATGCGGTCCCACATTTGATTCTAAAATTAGGAAATAAAACTCTCTTTAAAAATAAATAATTTAGGACATATGGTGCAAAATTGGACTCTAATTGGACTTTCTCTAAGTTTTGCCTATTATATATATACATATATGTGTGTGTGTATATATGTGTGTGTGTGTGTGCGCGCGCGCGTGTGTGTATAGATTTCATGATGATTATACTTATGGAAAACTCTATTGTGTTTATCATCATTTAATGCATTATCTTATTAGGGATCTCGCAAAATTTGAGATATAGTGTTGCATTCTCCAAAACCAATAATGGTGCAACTGCACGCTAAAGCTTTCGAAAGGATGGAAAATTTCAAATTTCACATAGTTCGTAATGTACACATTTGTGAAGAACTTAAATTTCTCCCCAATAGTTTAAGGTTGCTTGAATGACCCGGATATCATTTTTCCATGCCATCAAAATTTTCTCCTAAGCAACTTGTTGCATTTGGAATGCCACATAGTCACATTAGATTACCAAAGCTATTCAAGTAGGAATGATTACTAGTATCTCTAAATTATGATTTTGTTAAATTTTGTTTTGAAATTTGTTCAAGATTTATATTGATTTTTTTCACCTTGTACAGGAGTTATGGTTTGAAAATTTGAAACGTATCAATTTTAGTGAATGTGATTCAATTACAGATTTACCTAACTTCTATGCTCCAAACTTAGAGGAAGTGGACCTTTCTTATTGTAAAAATTTGGTTGAGGTTCATGAGTCTTTTGGATTTCTTGATAAGTTTAAAGAATGGCACCTCACACACTGTGAGAAACTTCAAACTCTTCCCAGCAAAGCTGATGTTGAAATCTCTTAAATATTTTAATCTTGAGGGCTGCTCAAGCCTTGAGAATTTTCCCAATATTCATCCAATTATGAAATGCTTAGAGGTTTTAGAATTGTCAAGGAGTGGTATTAGAGGGTTACCCTCATCAATCGGATATCTCATTGCATTTAGGACGTTATACCTATATAATTGCCCAAACCTTAGTGATCTTCCAGATATTATTTATAAATTTCAATTGCCTGAGGAATCCATCTTTCCAACAACACCATCGATATTGACAAGCAATTCTCCTAATTGTTCTTTTGGGTAGGGGTTTTCACGGTTGGAAGCATTGAATCTCATCAACTATGAAAATATAACTGAATTGGAGTTTTTTTTGAAGCTGGAATTCTTCCCCATATTGAAATATCTATATCTATCCCAAACAAATATTGTTACCATCCTCGAACACATTAGTAGTTTTACTAGATTAGTGGGACTTGAAATAATCAGTTGCAAGAAGCTTCAAAAAATTCCAAGACTTCCACAATCTATAAGAAGAGTTTGTGCAAAGAATTGTTGGTCATTAGATCCACTATCATCAAGTACATTATTGAGCCAGATTTCCCTCTTTTTCTCTCTCTTTAAGTTACAAAGAAACAAATTTTGTTATCCTTTTTTTTTTTTTTTTTTGAGAGTTTTGTAAGGTTGAATTTAATCAACCATCTAATTGGCTTTATTTCATGACCAATTTGTTTGTAATTTAGCACTTAGTAACCCTGTATTTAGGTGGGAAAATTGTAAGGGTAGTGTGTGAGAAGATGTGAAGAAAAGCTCAAGAGTGTGCAAGAAAAACAGAGTCTCACAACTAGGACTCGCAGGTGGTTCGCGACTGGCAAGCCGCGAAATGCAGTCACGTGAGAGGCACACTGGGAAGCTGAAGGGTCGCGCCAGCTGTCACGCTACAAGACAAAAGTTCCAGTCTGGCCAGGCCGTTACGTCGCGACTTGATTTCGCGACTTGGCCAAGCCGCAAGTTCAAGTCGCCAACTTGCCCTGTTTGGCAAAAACTGACGTTTTGCATTCCCTTCTCACCCTACTATATATACACCCTTATTCCCATCATTTTGAGAGAGCTTCCAGAGAGAATTTTGTAAGAGAAAACCCTAGAGAAATACAAGATTGATTCATCTCCAATCTTCATCTAAAGAGACTCTACAAATTCCTCTACTCTCTTCCTCTCCATTGTCATACCCTTGAGAGGCCATTAACCAAACCCTTGTCTCACCACACTCACGTCTGTGAGAAGGTCCATTTGGTGCTTTGGGAAGCAGTTTGGAAATGAACCAATATACATTGGTTGATGCTATGGTCAAGTAGCGGAATCCGGGAAGCTCGAGAAGAAATAGGTTCGGCGTAACCTCGTTGGAGCAAGAAGCTTGGAGGGCTTAGGTACTTGGGTAGATTAGACTTGGAGGGTCTTCTGCTGTTCATGTATCCCAACTATATTCTTTAGTGGATTATTTGACCGCTTGGAGGGCGGCGGAGAGGTTTTACGCCGAGGACTTTGGTTTCCTCTTCGATAACACATCGTGTGTTGTCCGTGTGTTTGCATCTTCTTTCCCTTTACATTTGCCTTATATTTACTGCTGTGGATGTGTTTATATTTGGCTTAGATTGTTCTATCAATTC